>NC_092646.1:0-21353 GCF_039555335.1 Amphiura filiformis
TGCAGCAGATTTGCATTTCAGCTATTTTAACTTTGGGTATGTTTCATTAGATATTCACAAAAAAATAATTCCCCAAATTCTAGTTGATTCCAATTTTTCGTTAGTGATATGCATGATTTATATTTATTATAGGCTCAGTTTTGTAAACAAATACAAATTTGACATGTCATATGAGGGAAAATGTTGACACATTTTGACAAAATTTGTCAAATTATTTTTGAAATTTAACAGTCCTGTATGTAAATGGTATAAATTTAATGATATGTACTCAAAGTGTATGTAGCTGTGATGAAACGCATGTCCATCATACAGAAAATTTTGCCCTTTCATACTAAAATAATAGATTTTTTCCCCAAAGCACCTAAATAAATATTGGCAAAAAAAATAATCACAGGCAAAATTTAAAAGCACATGAAAAAATATGAAATCACAAGAAAAAATATATAATCGCAGGATATAATGTGAAATAATAGGAAAAATCATTGTAAAAATTAGCCAAAATTTCTAAATTTGAAAAGTATATAAAAATGAAAAATAATGTAAAATCGCATGAAAAAAAAATGTAAAAATTTTTTAAACGCCTTTAATAATATCGTTTTCCTTGGGACAATGTCATGTGGTTAAAAAAAAAACCCAAAATATAATAGACTTATTTGGTCAATTTTAGTGACCATTTTATGTAGACCTCATGTATTCACCTGAATGTAATCAATTATCTTGAATTAAATTTGACTGGAAATAAATGATTACATTTCGTAATTTTGAGAAAGGCCCACAAATTAGTTCACCATATAGGCCCTTGTGTGGAATTTTTAAATGTTCATTTTTTTTTTCATATTTCAACAATTGGTTTACATTTGAGTCTTTTAGATTGAAGCTTTTGCTTAAGGTAGAACTCAATTCGAAAGTATAATTATTTTAATATTCAGCCCGGATCTTCAATTTGTCCATCAAGTGTTCTTGACATTTCACCTATATATCTGATATAGCCAAACCATCTCCATAAAATGTTGGTTGATTAAGGTCTAAATTTAGTAACGTATGGAAACCCCGGGGGGGGGGGGTACTCAGTACAAATGACCATACGGGGACGTGCCGCAAACATGGGTAGCATTTTCAGCCTTCTGGTATATCAATGATCCCTTTTTCAAAGCCTATTTTGGTATATGAATGGGTCCTTTTTTCAACATTTTCTCAATTTTTTCGGAAAACAGCCCAATTTTTCCTTAATCTAGCCAAAATTTACAAAATTTTCCCAAAATTTTTGGGAAAATTTGTAAAAACTAAGACAATTTTGAACTAAGACAATTTTGGGTAAATTCGGCCGAAAATATCTGTGATGAAACATTGGCAGATCTCAATAGGTCAAGGCCATGATGTAATATTACTACATAATACAAATTTTCAACATAATTTGTGTAATTAAATGTTCATGGCATCATACATACACCAGTTGCAAACTTTTCAAGATAATTATTGAAATATAAATCTTTTAAAATCCTTTTTTGAAGTAGTTCATCAGCTATTAAAAAGTACTATAAATAGAAAGTAACAATCCTGGAGAAGAACTGCATCATAAAAAGTTTGGTCAAATTAATCTTGAGTAAAATTGTATTTTTCCACAATTCATTCACCAAATTGGTCTATAGATATGATATCTAAATCATATTAAATCAAATTTTAGAATTTTATGCTCAGATTAAATTTAAACACATTTTAAGGTCTATTTGATAGGGGAATTGGAAACTCATACCAGCGATATCCTCCTACACGCAGGAATAGGCCTATAAAATGTATATAAATCAAAAGTTAAACTAGCCATGTACGATCTTTTAAATTGAGTTTGGTCAATTTTTTCAAACCTGTTTTTTGGCATATTAATTTTGTAATGCATGTCAAGTCATATGTCCCAACTTACACCTAATTGGGATCATGGAGTTTTTATTTAATGCTAATAAATAATGTCATTGAGAAAAATAAAGTACAACTATTTATTTAATTAATTAATATCTTTTAATATTAATCTAAAATTAAAGAAGAATTGTGCTTTCTTTTTTTCCTTCTTGTGTTAATTGATTAATTAAAAGAAAATCAAGGCCTAATTGTTCTTTCTTCCTTCCATTACCATGATTACTAGTATTTGAATTTTATTTGCATGAAAAGAAAAAGCAAGAAAGAAAGAAATGCAAAATAGGGAAGACAGGAAAACAAATGAAGACACAGGATAAGAAAACACATTTTGATGAATTTTAGCTCTTATTGTATAAACTCATTTCGAGATGTTCGAGTCATATTTTGATTCATTCCGACCCATTTACATCCTTTTCGATCTGTTCCTTATATCCTTTTCCCATCCATTTCCATCCTTTTCCATCCATTTCCATACGTTTCGATACGTTACTAAATTTACAAATACCCATAGGTTTATAATGACAAATTTACCAAGTAGACTAACACTTCAATTAATTATCAATATGAAGAGAAATAAAACCAGCAAACCACCCGTGACTATTTTTCAAATTCAAATACTCAAGAAAGTATCCATGCATGCAAAGCGGCACTGAATGTTTTGGTTTTATCAAACTTTGAAACTAGTATTTACTAGTACATGTCAATGCTGCAGGCATCAGGCATATGATAGACCACAGATATTGGAACATGGACTATGCATCATAGACTATTCAGAGTCTATGTATGCATTGAGTCTTATAGCTGCAGGTCAATGCCATATTATGTAATAGTTTCTAGCAAGAGTTTCTGGTTTCTACAGTCTAGCACAGTGTTTTGAACATGTTGACTGCTATTATCAGAATACCAGTACTTATATGGTTAAATTTATGTAGCATTTATATTTTTGCAAAAGTCTGTTTTTTTATATTTTTATAATTTCATTGTTCCTTGAAGTCTTTTTAATTGTTGGGCAATGGACACAAAGTCATATTTGATATTTTAATATCACAAAATAAAGAGTTGAAGTTTCAGGAACTATAAAACTAAACATTTATATTTTGGTGAAAAAAAAAGAAAAAAGAATCTAAAATACATTTTGTTTTGTTCTGTGTGTCTTCTATGGGGTAAATTTGTAGTGATTGAGTTTACACAACAAGTTTATATTAAAGAGCAGGCAATAATTGAAACTGCCCCAAAATTAAACAATTGTAAGATTTTTTAATCCAAAAAAGGTGTGGTTAAATCGCATGATAGTATTTATAAAAATGGTAAAATACCAAGGAATATTTTAAAACTTCCCAAATAGCTATACAATATAAAAGAAATTTACACAAAAAAAGCCAAAAAAGTTGTTAAATCGCATGAAATATTAAAAAAATTGCAAACAATTGCAAAATCACAGGAAATAATATAATAACATCCCCAAATATTTGTAGAATTTTTAAAATGTCCCAAAAATTGTGAGTGAAAACACAAAGTTAGTAAAATCACAGGAAATCTTCAAAAATCGCTTCAACATATTTTTTTTTTAAAAGAGTGACATCGCAGGAAATATTCAAAAATCGCCTTAACAATATTTACAGTAAAATCACTGGAAAAAATCTAAAATCGCAACACATTTAGAAAATAAAAGTGGAAATATGTGACACGATCTGGTCCATGGGGACCAAAGGAGCCTCCGGGCATTTTTGAAAATAGAGTTACTGTAATTAATATTATTACATTAAACATACATTAATACGCTATCAAAACACCAAAGCTCTAGCATACTTGGTTACAAAGTTATTAAGTTTTTTGATGTCTATTTCTTATGTATTCTCTTGTTTTTTACTCCATATTTTTGCCGTTATCTCAGTTTCAAATTTGCTGCCTTTGGCCCCTATGGACCAGATCATGTCACATATGTTAACAAAATGAAACACTGCCCGGTCGTTACATCTCTGAACAAATTTGTTGTCTAGACTTGGGAATTCCCAAAAATATTGGCAAAATGTGCCTGTCTTCTTTAGGGACACTAGGAATCCTCAATTATTTTTAAGCATTTTTTTCTGGCTGTGGGAATTCCCCCCAAATAGGGCAGCATATTGACGAAACCCTAAAGAAGACATGGGAATTCCCAAGAAAAATACCCTTTTTTAGGCTTGGGAATTCCCAAAAATTTGGACAAAAAATTGCATGTCTGCTTTAGGGTCACTGGGAATTCCCAAGTTTTTAAAGCATTTTTTTATCAAAATGGGAATTCCCAATTTCCCATTTTTTTTGCATAAAATTTTGGTATGGGAATTCCCAAACATTTTGGCAAAAATTTGCATGTCTTCTTTAGGGTCACTGGGAATTCTAATATTTTTAAGCATTTTTTATCAAAATGGGAATTCCCAATTTTTTTTTTTTTTTTTTTGTTCTGGGAATTCTCAAAAATTTATGGTACAAATTCACTTGTCTTCTTTAGGGGGGGGTGCCATTAATTTCTGGAATAGCCCATTTTTCTTCTTTACCCAAGATAAGAAAACATAAAGAAATAACAAGATTTTTGGCTATAAAGTACAAGCAGGGGCAGATTTCCAACAGTAAACCATTATACGTCAAGGATCAACAGCCAATCAGACAAAAGCCCGCCCAAGGATCCTAAAAACGGACCAATCAGAGCAAAGCTAAAGATGTCCAATCAGGCAATAGCCCGCCGAAGGATCCTAAAAACTAACCAATCACAGCGCAGCCCGACAAAATGTTAGAGGCACCGGCCAGAGCAGCGCTATACATGTCCAGTTGCCTACACGCTTCACGCATCATCCATGGTTAACGATATCCATACATGATATGCTTAACCACAACGTCGTATACCACACACAACTCTTCAATCGAATCTTGGTATATCATACGAAAGGGTTTTTATGTTAGTTTGCAACCTTATAGGTTTGTACCTCTACTCACGAGTAGTCATCAAGAGCTAAAACATGCTCTAAATAAACAGCTAAACTCAGTTATTCAACATTGGGACCTACAAGGTTTGTACCCATTTTTGAACGGCTCTTTTCAGCATACTGCAGTTACTGTCCGTTTTCCTATACACAATACACAGTGCTCTCACCATTGACGCGTGACCCCTACAAATGATCTACGTTGGAAGAATGGGCACTTGCCTAGTTAACATCACTGTGTGAAAAATAACCAGCCAATATGTTAGCTATTCTCCAAACTTCTAGCAAATATATTTCTCTAACATGACCCAAAATTACAGCTAGGTTAGATGTTCAGAAATAGTCGCACTTTTGTAAAATATGAGTGAGGGCAAGGCATAGCTAGCCAACTCCCCGTGTTAATTGAATGGAGATTTAACCGAAAATATTGGTATCGGACCGCTCACTTCTGAAGGATGCCACAAAAAAACGGTACAAGCTACATTTTAACTATTCTCTGGCAATCATCATGATGAGTTTCTTATATAGTATGCCGAAATTGGGTACTGTAGGTGATTGACAAATGGTCGCACTTTTCTGATAAATAAGTGACAGTGAACATGAAATATCAGCGCCCATAAACCCAAGTTAGTAGCTAGTTAGTGGAGGCCGTCACGGGACTGATTATTGATTATTGAAGTGCCTTATTAATAGATACGCACGATTTAGGGCAAGAAAAACAAACCGGGACACTTTTGGAGACATCATCATCATCATCATCATCATCATCATCATCATCATCATCATCATCATCATCATCATCGACATCATCATCATCATCACTTTCTACATTTTTTCTAAACAACATAGGGCCTACCGTTTGAATAAGATTTTTTTCTTGAAATGCATGTAACTATAATTATTGTTTAGAGCGTGATGAAATAAAACATCACGATTTTCATCACAAAACAAATATAATGCATAAGAAATCGTTTGTTTTAGAGCGTGATGATGAAATAAAACATCACGATTTTCATCCCGAAACAAAGTAATACATAAGAAATCAATTTTTCGTGAGTGATGAAATAAAACATCAAAATTGTCATCACGAAACAAAGTAATACATGAGAAATCGTTTGTTTTAAAGCGTGATGAAATAAAACATCACGATTTTCATCACAAAACAAAGTAATAGGCCTACAAAAGAAATACATTTTTCAAGAGTGATTGAATAAAACATCACGATTTTCATCACGGAACAAAGTAATACATAAGACATCGTTTGTTTGATTGCAATCAACCGCGACAGTTCGTCTCACACACATAACAATGCACTGTGATCAAATAGGTTGATGACAACATTTGATTGAATGGACTGCACTGCGCCATGATTACGTGCACCGGTTCAAATCCTTTGTTTGGAGCCAATCAATAATTTCACGTACAGCCTCTATGCAAATTAGAGTTTACACACGCTGCAGCTGGGGTAATCGACCGAAGCTGGTTGCCGTTAGTGATCGAATGCATGAGCTTATTTGCTTTACTGAATCGATTTACTGGATTAATTTCCTGTTAACTGGGTTTAATGCCACAAAGGTCGAATCGCCTTTGCCATGGACCATGACTGCATCATGGAGCCACCACTTGTCTCTTCATCTTATGAAAGAGTCCAAGATACACACGGAGTTTTAACCGGATGTTTGAACACTCCCTTCCAAAAGTATATACCTCACAGTGTGGTAAAGAAAGAAACTACATAAGGGTCCACGGACTTTTAAAGAAATCTAGAACGGAGGTTTCTAACGGAAGCGTACATATCACCATCACCCTTCCCTCACTATATTAAATTACTAGAGCAACAAGACACGTAAGAAAGATTGATTTTGTAGTCCACGGACTCAAAAGTTAATCAATTAACTAATTTGTTTTAAAAATAAGTTTAAAAACTTTTTTTCTTTAACAAATTAATCAATTATCAGGATCAGGGCCTATGCTATACAGAAAGATAGCGGCTTTTCTCACATGGCGAGGAACAACAGAGTCAAACGCACCCTCCACCAAAGGAAAATTAAGAAAACATCACGGTGCCCAAGACTAAACCACAAGAACACGCAGAAATTAAAGAAAAAACATCAAGAAATAGAGAGAGCCTCGGCTTTCATTACTAACCTATCGGACTATGAGCTTTCGAACGACCAAATCCTAGCTCTATCCAAAGGTCTTGGGTTCATCCCTACTCCCGACAAACCGAGCAAAAACGCCATCATGCGTGATTGTAATGACCTCATAAGAATTATGCGAATAAGGTACCACGCCTCACTCAGTAAATGGCCTAAAAGACACAAGTTCAGACTTCCATCGCAATGGCAACCAGGTCCCACCATGTGCAATGACCTGGAAGATTTTTTCGAGAATCTTAAAGTGGAACTGTCCGAAATCCCAACCAAGAAAGTCAAACCCAACTATAACCCAAATGAGAAAAGGGCATGGGAAACTCTGAAGAAAAACACTCAGATAATACTCAAACCCTACGACAAAGGTAGAGGTATAGCAGTAATATCTAAGCAACACTACCTAGAAGAGGGATACCGACAACTAAGTAGAAATGACCAGTACCTAAAACTAGATTATAACCCAACAAAGGCTACAGCAGACATGCTACACAGTCTAGCCTGCGAAATGTATGTTGAAAAACAAATCGACATAGCTTTGACAGACTACCTGGACCCATTTAATGGGCAAATGAGAACCCCGGTTTTCTTCATGCTACCTAAAGTCCACAAAACCCCTCCACCAGGAGTACGATTTGTAGGAAGACCAGTTGTCTCCAACTGCTCCTCTTCACTGGAGAGGGCCTCAGAACTCATAGACTTCTACCTTCTACCAGTGGTGAGATCCCAACCCACTTACCGAAGGATACAGGGGACACCATCAGGAAGATCGAAAACTTGACTCTACCTTAGCCAGTCTGGATGTGGTTTCGATGTTCACATCGGTCCCACAAGATCAAGCTTTTCGAGTTACTTTGGAGACACTCGCAAATCTGGACCCTTTTGATTACGACCCAATCATTCCAGATATGAAATACATGGCAGAACTCCTACACCTGGTGTTATACAGGAATTCTTTTGAATTCAATGACGAATACTTCCTACAAACCTCAGGGGTACCTATGGGCCAAAGATCATCAGGTAGCATATGTAACCTTGTAGTCCATGAATTGGAAAACAAGATCTTACAATCGACTACACACATCCACACCTTATACAGGTATATGGATGACACGTTAGTTTTCTGGACGGGAAGTTTAGAAGACCTACAAACTTTCGTCCAGCAGGTGAACACCTTCCACGACACTCTGAAGTTTACATATGAAGCTTCCGAGGACACCATCCAATTCCTAGACCTGGTCATATACAAAGGCAAACGCTTTAAAGAGAAAGGTATCCTGGACATCAAATGTCATACAAAGAAAACAGAGACAGGACAATTCTTACATAGATCATCATGCCACCCACAGCCAGTTTTCGATGGTTTCGTACGCGCTGAAGTCATGCGATACGCAAGAAATAATAACAACTATGAAACATTCTTGAAAAGAAAGATTTCTTCATGGAGAAACTTTCCACCAGAGGCTACAGCGAAGCTGAACTTCTCAAGGCGGGTTCCTCAATCAACTTTGAAGACCGCCATTTATTCCTCGAGGAGAAACCAAAATCTCGAGAAATACCTTTGGTTTTCAAAACCAAATATGCCCCACATTTCGCGGGCAAGCGCATAAAACAGGCTATACAGAAACATTGGAATATTATCAGCAACAATCAGAAGCTGAAAATAACATTCCCCAAACCACCAATGATAGGCTACAGCAGAGATGAGAACCTGCGGGACTCACTAGTAAAGGCCAAACTTCCATCCCCAGAAGAAGATGATCACACTTATGAGGACTTCATGGGGTACGAGGGCACCCCTCCCGCCTCACCCACCTTACAACAACTTCAAGAACTGGAAACAGAGAGTAGGGGTTTCAACAAATTTAGTAGCCATCGAGGATTCAGATACTGAATCCACCAACATACAATAGATCTCTCAATCTGAAGATTTTGAAGAGACGAGGTATCCAGCAACTCTTCTTAATTGTAAACATTAAGAAAATATGCACGAAGACATATAGGCCTACGCAACGCCTTGTTAGGTGACAACATGACTCCACCACCAACAAAATAGATAGCCTATAACTTCACGAAGATCTTTCGAATATACACAGGGAAGAGGCAACAGATATAGGCCTACGGACCTATACCAAACACAAGGTCACCCAAGCATCCACCTAAACCAGGAATAGACAAGCTCTCCAAAGAGGTTCCAAAGAAATAGGGCCTCCAGCAAGCTACTGATGAAGGACCATCGTATTTCGTTTACATGGTCCAGAAACACGTGTCTAGCAAGCTGCTATATAGCCTGGACCCTGTTAAATGTTACAAGGTAACAACCCCTAGTGAATCACATATAATTCATGCTTCACTGAGTAACAGTTTTCAGACTCCAAAACGGAGCCTGAGAGTCGTAGTATCCAGCTATACTCCGGTCACATGTCTCAGGACATGCGACCCACCTTGTCTTAATCATCAAGTGGACACAGAAACCGAAGATCTCCCCATAACATGAAGTCTCTTATAAAAAACTCAAATGACGGGGATTTCTAACCCTATGCGTCTCTTCTATTTCGGAGCTAACTATCATAGTTAATTACTACGTGTTATCTCCGTCTCCGACACTAGCGTGCATGCACGCTGGATTGCGTCTATACGCACCATACGCGAAATACGTGCACATACCTCTCACAAAATGGTCAGAGATGCAGCATCATAACCAAAACCCAATTTAACATGGATGACAACTACACTTTTTTCTTTAATTTCTATGAAATTAACATTTGAAATTTCTGCATGTATACGACACAAAAAGGAGAACAATATGACCGAATCTTCAAGCACATCCATCTATATTACTGCTTTGTACTAATAAACCGGAATATAGAGTTTTTAATGTATATAACCTACGGGTAGGCCTACGTTACACTCTTTTATGGGATAGAGAGGCAAAATACCGATTTGGACTTTCATCAGTTTGGCTGGACGTTCTGCTACCCCCTTCACCCCCTTCCACAAGAATTTGTCTTTAAAAGGTGTATAGTTCTTTACTTTGGTCTAACTTTCAATATTATTATACTAACCCACAGATACTAACCTACTCTGCACTGATTTAACAATAAATAAGTGATTTGAGGCATACATGATACTTGCATCTTGACTCTGGAAAATAATTTTCAAAAACCTCATTTTGTATATAGGTTTTATGCCACCTATAGGAAACAAACTTACATCAAAATGTCCACTGTATCAGCCCATCAGATGCTATTTCCCATTCGAAGCCCCATTCCTTTTTAAAATAAGTTTCGTTTGGAAGAAAAACGCCTAATGTGTTTCATGAACACTGCACATGCTGCATGTTTGTTGAATACTGAGTTTTCTATACAGATGCTAGTTGCCAATATCACTCAAGTAAACACATTACACTGCATGGTCTTGCTAGTTTTTGTCAGCATATCCCAGCTTTTTATATGCAAACCAATCATTATTTCGTGCCAGAAAATATAACATTGGATATGTTTTTTTGCTTGGTTATTACAAAAGTCAATAAACAACCAATTTAACTAACAGTGTTTAATCAGGAAGTGGTTCAATTAACTATATAGAATGGGCTTAATTTTGTGCGCTGTGGTTATACACTGAAAAATTAAACTAGTCAGGCAGTTGCTTGACTAACTTAAAGCTAGTCAAGCAGGTTAGTCCAGACCGCCTGACCAATCTAACGTTAATCAAGCCCGTATCTCAAGCTAGTCAAGCTTGCTGGACTAACTTGCAATTTTGATAAGCTAGTCTAGCTTGCTTGACTAACGTGTAATGCGGTGCTTGACAAGCTTACAATATCGATGGCTTGACTAACTTGAAGATACAAACCGGCTTGACTAGCTTTAGGTTAGTATGTGCCTCCGTGGTCTAGTGGTGAGTGTAGAGGGTTCTTAATCTCCAGGTCTGAGTTCAATTCCCAAAGAAGGTAAGTGGTCATAAATTTGCTGTAATTATGATAACCAGGTAAGAGGATTTTCTTCAAGTAACATATCAGTTTCAAAATTATGAGAATAAATCCCACCAGACAAGATAAAATTCCACATTTGTCTCTTTTTTTTTCATTTTTTACCAGTAACGTGGTTTGCAGCACGCTAGTCAAGAAAGTTAGTCAAGCAGCTGCCTGACTAGCTTAGGACCGCTTGACTAACGTTAGGTTAGTCAAAATGGACACAATCTGGACTAACGTAAAGTTAGTCATAAACTAGTCGAGCCCTCGAGCCGGGAGTCGAGCGACTAACCTAAGCTAGTCAAGCAGGCTTGACTAACGTCCAAGCTAGTCAGGCAAGTTAGTCAAGCCTGCTCGACTAACGTCAAAGTTAGTCAAGCACGTTAGTCAAGCAGGCTTGACTAGCCTTACGTTAGTCAAGATGGGTACCATCTGGACTAACTTTACGTTAGTCAAGCTGACCAATATAAGTTTTCAGTGTATTCTGAAGTCAATCGCCTATTGCAGGTTTCTAAATAAAATTATAGCTAATTATACCATAGGCCTTCAAAACATGAAGGCCTATGATTATACTGACCATGGTGACCTGCTCAACCCCGGGGCTCAACCAATCAGTTATGTGTATTGTCAGCATGTGATAGAAGTTGAGGAGGGGGCATTAAGTTGAGGAAGTACGAGACTGAGCCAGTAAATAATTTTGAAATGTCCTTCTAATTAAGGGACGCACTGGAAAGTTCGAGCCTTTTTAATGTCAATTTGGTGAGAAACACACATATAGGCGTCAACATTGGGGGGATGATTGTATGGATCATCCCCCAGACAAAATATAGGGGGGATTTACCCCCCCCCCCTCTTCGGGATCTACGCCTATGTTGTACCCTAAGAATACAAATATTTCTATCAGATAGACTGCCATTGTCATAGATGTTTCTAAAATTATCAAGCAATCTTATAAATCTTTGTAAAAAGAAGACTTCATAAAGTGAAACTCATCATCATAAAAATGACGACCCTTTTCTATTTCAAAGAATTAGTACCCGGTATATAAAAATAAACATATGTTTCACGTCCCTCCCGTTTCCTTCTTTGAGGTTTCTTCAATTTTATTTTTATTTTTTGAAATTCAATTATAACTTTTCAAAAAATATGTCTAGGAAGTAGAAATGCTTTCTATAGGCTTGCTAATATACAAGAAACACTTTTATAGGGTTTTGTGATAATTAGAGGGCCTATCTCTCAGAACAACAAATAAAAAGAGGCCTCCCCTTTTTCCAGTTATTATTTTATACGCTAAAGCAGCTCTAATTATGGGTATTTACACCGATTTTGCGATAAAAATAAAAAGCCCCTATTCCTCCTTTTTTCAAAAACCTGGACGTGAAACATGTTTTTTATTTTACTTGTTCTAATGATTTATTTACAAAATGAGACACTATAGGAGTGGTTCATCATCATACCGTAATTTTCTAACGAAATGTTTTCTATAAAAGTCTTAAGTTTAACCTGATAACAGGTGAGTTGTTTTACCCATATATCAATATGTATCTTTAATACAACTATGCACAATATCATCAAAATTCGATAAAGTATTTACATATATATCCAGCCTATTTATCATTTTTAAACTAAAAGATATCAGATGACCATGACCTGATAAGTGAAGCCTTCTATTAGTGTTATCAGGCAACTAGTATTATATGAGACAACTACTGTCTGTTCAATTAGCTTAGATTCTTGAAATTTTAAGATATTTGAAAAAATAAAAAATTGTGGTCGAAGTCATCAAAGAAAAGTGTTAGCACAGCCTTAGACCTAACGTGATTTATACTTTTCAAATTCTAAAGTTCAATTTAAAACCCCATTTCTTTTCAATTTTGGTCTTTTCCCGCGATATTTTTATAAAAAGCCGTAGAACGTCGGGTACCATAAACTTTTTGGAATCAATCCATTTAGAGCAATGGGGACGAATGTCACAATGCGCAGAGATGGTATTTATTCGACCATCCGCATCAGGAAGTATTGTCCAGCAAAATATTTGCCAGTATGCCTAATATGTGTTGAAACCCTACTGTCGAAACATTACGTTATTATTTATGGAAACTAAGGTTTTCTAAAATAGCCCCAGCTTATATATATAAATACATTCCTTGTGTATCTATTTATTTATTCATTTATTTATTTATTTATTTATTTATTTATTTATTTATTTATTTATTTATTTATTTATTTATTGTGCGAATGGGTCTGAGAATGGGTCTGAGAAGGTGTAGGCCTACTTGTAGGCCTATAGGCCTATTATAAAACTACACATTTATTTTCAATTTGTTATTTCGTTTTGTTTGTTGAATACAAACTGAAAAAACTGTGAAACAAAAGAACTTTTATACAAGAAAATATTATTTAAAACAATCAGGTTACAGAAAACATTTCTTGTAAAGTTACTGTATCTGAAAATGTCAAGCGAATGCTGATATTCTTGGGAAGGAATGGTGGTATTAAACAAAACTTAATTTACATTGTAAACCAGTTGAAATGAGAACGAAATCCATAATTTTAATGTCCTTGTTTAGGAAAAAATATTCAGAATAATGTTATGCATAAAACGTACTCGCGCCATATAATTTCGTGTAACAAAAACCGGTGGACCATCATCACTCATAGAACCTATCCAATAACCGGAACGGTACAATTGAAATGGCAGGACAGATAGGTGGACAGATTGTTTTGCTCAATTGGATAGGGTCTATGCCCTAAGTTGAGAATGGACCGTCCCACTCGATTTGTAAAAAGGTCGCGAACCCTTTCGGTGGACCCAAGTAACTGCCCAAAATGAGGCAAAATTGAAAAGAAATGGGGTTTTAAATTGAACTTGGGAATTTGAAAAGTATAAATCACGTTAGGTCTAAGGCTGTGCTAACACTTTTCTTTGATGACTTTGGCCACAAGTTTTTATTTTTTCAAATATCTTAAAAATTTAAGAATCTAAGCTAATTGAACAGACAGTAATGCATCTGTCACAAGGTCACTACCTTTATGGCATTTAGCATTTAATCTGACTAACTATATGATCGCGTTTACTATTATATTATTACGACACCATTATTATTTCTGCCTAACTTTTCAAGGTTCAGGTTGCATACCAGACTCAAACAAATTGCCCAAGCCCCAAACTAATGAGCAAACGGGCTTTTATCATGTGTTTAAATACGCAAATATTGAAGAATGAAAAGGAAAGGCCATTTCTCTAGGAATTCTAAGAAATTCGATAAATTACATTTAAAAAATTCGATATATGGGATAAACCCAATGGCCGGTATTCACAAAAGGAGACTAACTTTAGTCCTGGAATTGGGTTTATCCCATACCGTATATCCAGCCTATTTATCATTTTAAAACTATTAAAGATACCAGATGACCAACCATGATCTGATGAGTGAAGCCTTCAATTCAACTATGCATCTGTCACAAGGTCATCACTACATTTATGGCATAACATTTAATCTGACTAACTATATGATCGCGATTACTATTACTAACGGCACCATATTATTTCTGCCTAACTTTCCAAGGTTCAGGTTGCTTCCAGCACATGCACAGTATCAGTATCTTCTCGTGTTTCATTGCTGGATGTCGGCCGCCTTTGCGCGATTGCTGGATGTCGGCCGCTTTTGCGAGATTGCTGGATGTCGGCCGCTTTTGCGAGATTGCTGGATGTCGGCCGCTTTTGCGAGATTGCTGGATGTCGGCCGCTTTTGCGAGATTGCTGGATGTCGGCCGCTTTTGCGGGATTGCTGGATGTCGGCCGCTTTTGCGGGATTGCTGGATGTCGGCCGCTTTTGCGGGATTTCGGGATAGCGGGATTTCAGCATCGCTGAATTTCGGGATAGGATAGCGACATTGCCATTGGCGCACTAATTTATCAGTTTAAGCAGCTGTTGCATTTTATGCGGGTGGATAAAGTTAGGCGGTGGCGCGATTTAGGCGGGGCGCATTTTAGGCGGTTGGCGCATGCAGTGCAGCGCAGCGGCCGCAAAGCGGTGTTTTTTTAGCGGGGTCGGCATTTCAGATGCGGGAGCGGTTAAGAGTTTGTCGGGTGGAAAGAAAACCCGCTTTTTTGAGACACTGTTTACTTTTCTCGGGTATAAAATCAGCGGAGGAGGCCGCAATAAGTGATATATCGGCTTATTTTCTGCATGTCGCTAAGTTACCGATATTGGAACCGAAAGCCGCAATTTGCATTGAAATTACACGTTAATTTTTTGGCGGGTCGGGGGTCCGCTCTCGCTTTCCGTAGAAACTCGACCAGTATAGCGTGCTGCAGCCGCTGCTCGACCAGTATAGCGTGCTGCTCGACCAGTATAGCGTGCTCCTCGACCAGTATAGCGGGCTCCTCGACCAATATAGCGGGCTCCTCGACCAGTATAGCGGGCAAAACTCGCATTTATGAATGATGTGGCTTGCCATAGTTTATGAACGTTGCTTGCCCCTGGGCCTGGGCTGCTTGCCCCTGGGGTTTTACAATTTAAAAAAATTAAAAAATGAGCAACTCACCCACATGGCAAGGCTCTTATATGGTCGCGCCTATAGACATCTTGAAAGACCGGACAGACGGGTTGCTACTGCCTAAGCTGAACCACCCAGGACCAGGCCAGGAGGACGTACGCCTATCCACGCTCTCTATACACCTAGACACCTCAAACACACAGCCACATACAGCACCTGCAGGAGATCACATCAGGGACTGGAACAGCGGCTCTCGACCGAGCGCTGAGACATCGGGAGAACCTGCTTTCTTGAACCTGGAACTACGGGGCCACCAGATACACGACACCACGAGTAGAGACTGCCTACTTCTAGCGGTTTTTCTTGCTCTGTTCACCCCCTGCGCGACCGATTACATGTAGCCCTATGACAGCCTTTTATATCGTGGATTTTTCATGTTTATGTATTCTATGGTGTTACGCACTCGGTCTCAAAAGTTAATTTTGGATGCAGTTAAATTTACAGCTTTCAAATTGAGTTCATATTTGTCTTATCGATCAATTATATCATTGGCATTCATACTAAATGTTAGTATACTTTATAAATGACAAAAATTGTAACATTTTGCTTGTCAATGACACTTAAAGATGAATGGTCGTGTGGGTTCTCAATGGGGTCATTCATGGGTCAAATTTATGATAGGTAGAATTTTGCATACGTTTCTGAACATAACATTTGTGATTGTGGCTACATACAGCAAAAAGTTCGATCATAAATCAAATAGAAATAAAATTAAGTATATCCAGAATATAAACCTAGTGTTAATGATCATTTTAATTGATTTAAAATTATATTTTAACTATCTTTTTAGGCGAACTTATTCCATTTGACACCACGGAATTTATCTATTTAGTAGTTCGTCTCGATCACAGGCTGTCAACTAACACACTAATAAAACATTAAAATTCAAAGACGGCAATAAAGACTATCCAGATTGACCTCAATATTGAACCCGATGATGTCATTACCATGACGTCATTTATAAATAAAAATAGTCACAATCATCTGATTCAGCCTCTTATGATCAGAGGAAAGCAATAATTTGACATTATCTTTGTGCCTTCCATGTAAATTAGTCATTTTTCTGCAGTCTTTCAATTGAGACACGATTCCATCATGTTTAGGAAGCCAAACCAAAAAGGTAGGTTCGCAGAAAACGTCTAAATTGTAGGATGTTTATATATTTTAAAAAGCGGAAGCATGGAAGGCTGTTGAATTCAACAGCTTTGTCAGTCGTACTAATACGTGAACCAGGAAAGTTGAACTTTTCTGCATGAACTGAACTCTGCCATTGTATCTGATTTTAGGTGCGAACGGCACCACATGCATTTAACCCTGTCCTTCGTTCATACATACGCGCTTTATGTCGATAGGCGGGCATAAACAACGTTTATGAAAATTATGCCTTGCTTGCGGTCGTAAACAAGCCGCGATAGAACCAACAATTGAACAAACGCTTGTGAGAATGACATACACACGAATGCTCGCGAGCTATTAACACAAAGCGCGAATGATGTACGCGATGTTCGCGCGCGCATGTCCAAAACACGGCGGACTGAACAAGTAAATGTTTTCTTACAATTATTGATGGAAAAACTTTTAAAAACGATAAGGAATCGGTAGTTTTTAGTCTAAAATGATTTTTTAGTTGTGGAGGAAAATAACAGCACACAGAATGTTACGTACCGGTACGTGTGAATGGGGTTCATTCATGATATACTTTATATACTTTCATCATCAACCAACATTAAAAAGCGCCGTAGTTGACGCACATAATATAACGCATGCATGCGCATTTATGCATTAAATGGATACAAATTTATACTAATCAACATGATGATGATCAAGGCTTTTTGCTTGCTGTTGCGTGTTCTGATGTGTACAGTGTCCGATTTACAAATTTTTTCCTACCTGCACTGGTGCATGTAGCCCAAAATTTCTACATGCACAGCAAAAAGTGTGCATGCACCAAGTAAAGCAAACATAAAATCACATTGAATCACGATCATTGTCAGTTAAGCTTGTAATAATATTCCGGCTCCACTGTCAGTGTCATTTTTATGCCGATCACTCGCCAATTTCTTAGCCAAAACACTGGATGCTGTGGCTTCATCTGTTCTAGAACTAGTCGCCGTCGAGGTGCACAATTTCCAGAATGATGCAAGTGTTTTTGAGCTATTTCCTTTTTGCTGGACATTATTATGATTATTTTCCGTGACGTAAACAAATATTTCCCACGGTTTAAATTCGGTTCTTTTTTTTTCCAATGAAATGAAAATGACAGCTTCTACATGTGCGAGGGTATCGGGAATTAGTGGATGACGTCCACATTACGCTAGCCCCTCTAAGGGAAGTCATAGTCTTGGACCAGACTGTATGTGGCTATCGCGAATGTTCGTTAGGATCGACAAGTATCAGACCAACGCAAACTGGCTGTGTAGAAGACTAGGGAAGTCAATGAAAAAAAGTGACAGTTCTCACGTGATAGGGGTATCGGGAATTGTCAATTGCGCCAGCCCTTCTAATGAAGTCAGGATGTTGCGCTAAAAATAGATTGGGTTTTTCCAAATCGGACTGACTGCTTGTTTACTTTTGTATAGGGCTTTGTCATATCGCTAGCGCTAAAATCGTACATGCACGCGTGCAGGCAGGTAGTGAAAAGCTGCATGCACAGAGGGAATGTTACATGCACTGGTGCAGGTATGCAGGTGGTAAATCGAACACTGGATGTGTACATGTGACACGATACTAACAACATGCACTGTCGGGAGTCGATAAGGCCAAGGGCACACACTATTACAGGGAACTCATACCTCAGCTCTGAATAGGGCAGCATCAATAACGGAAATGTCATACCGATTTAAAAATGACACGCCTGTTTTGCCCATTTGTTTTAAGTTTGCCTTGCGAACTAGACACACACCACTAATAATGGTGGCTGGGGAGCATTTGCCCCCCATGAAGGAAAAGAGGGATGAAAAGCGGGGATCCATCAAAGATGGGCGTACATGAAAGAGTTAAGGGTACCAGTACATGGTTATGGTTTAAGTACACGATGGGATATATTATGGTAATGGATTACAAAAACAAATAAAATCACAGTGGTACAGGATGGAATCCGGGTGGGGGGCACTTTCGAATATGAAAGTGACGTATCTGTGCCTACCGGAGTACAAAACTAGGGGTCTATCGGTGGTGATTTTTATCATAAAAAGGGGGTCATTCAGTGGGAATTCTGAGAAAATGGGGGTCATTCAGTGGTGAAATGCTAAAAATTGGACATCATTGACCGAGAAAAAGTAACTTTCTGGGCAAAATGTTCAAAAAATGAGCAATTTTGCAGCTAAATGGGTACACAAATGTAAAATCTGTTAAAAGTGCGCGTGAAGCATAGTAAAATGTGACCAAAATACTTGAATCGTAAAAAAGCTTCTAGATTACAATAGCAGTTGATAATCAAATAATTGAATTTTTTTATCCGTACAGAAGTTATGAAGAAAACAGAGAGAGATCTAAAGAAAACACAGAGAGGAGTGGATAGAGATAGAGCAAAACTTGAAAGAGAAGAAAAAAAATTGGTAAGTGTCTAGTGGTGGGAACTATTGCATGACTTGTGTTACAGTCCCATATCTTAACCCTAACGCTACAAAATACTACTTGATATATGCGCTGTTCGTGCATGCATCCCACGTGGTGTGATGACGCAATCGCCCTAAGTGATATGTAGGCACGGTTTATTGGCCAGCGAAGCCCAAGACCTGTGGCAAAGTGTCGCCAACCGAGTGCTTGGCATGCGAGGGTCTCGGTTCGAATCCACCCAGAGCAAACAACTTCTTTCCTTCTTTTCTCTCTTTATTCTTTCCTTCTTTCCTTCCCGTCCGCCAAAAAGCCCTTAGGCGGTTAGGGTTAGGTTACCACTATCGAAACTCAGTATAGGCTTCCTTAACCCTAACGCTCCTGAATGCTACAAAATACTACTTGATATATGCGCTGTTCGTGCATGCATCCCACGTGGTGTGATGACGCAATCGCCCTAATTGATATGTAGGCACGGTTTCGCTGGCCAGCGAAGCCCAAGACCCGTGGCAAAGTGTCGCCGACCGAGTGCTTGGCATGCGAGGGTCTCGGGTTCGAATCCCACCCAGAGCAAACAACTTCTTTCCTTCTTTTCTCTCTTTATTCTTTCCTTCTTTCCCTTCCCGTCGCCAAAAAGCCCTTAGGCGGTTAGGGTTAGGTTACCACTATCGAAACTCAGTATAGGCTTCCTTAACCCTAACGCTCCTGAATGCTACAAAATACTACTTGATGCGCTGTTCGCATGCATCCCACGTGGTGTGATGACGCAATCGCCCTAAGTGATATATAGGCACGGTTTCGCTGGCCAGCCAAGCCCAAGACCCGTGGCAAAGTGTCGCCGACCGAGTGCTTGGCATGCGAGGGGTCGCGGGTTCGAATCCCACCCAGAGCAAACAACTTCTTTCCTTTTTTTCTCTCTTTATTCTTTCCTTCTTTCCCTTCCCGTCGCCAAAAAGCCCTTAGGCGGTTAGGGTTAGGTTACCACTATCGAAACTCAGTATAGGCTTCCTTAACCCTAACGCTCCTGAATGCTACAAAATACTACTTGATGCGCTGTTCGTGCATGCATCCCACGTGGTGTGATGACGCAATCGCCTCTAATTGATATGTAGGCACGGTTTCGCTGGCCAGCGAAGCCCAAGACCCGTGGCAAAGTGTCGCCGACCGAGTGCTTGGCATGCGAGGGGTCTCGGGTTCAATCCCACCCAGAGCAAACAACTTCTTTCCTTCTTTTCTCTCTTTATTCTTTCCTTCTTTCCCTTCCCGTCGCCAAAAAGCCCTTAGGCGGTTAGGGTTAGGTTACCACTATCGAAACTCAGTATAGGCTTCCTTAACCCTAACGCTCCTGAATGCTACAAAATACTACTTGATGCGCTGTTCGTGCATGCATCCCACGTGGTGTGATGACGCAATCGCCCTAATTGATATGTAGGCACGGTTTCGCTGGCCAGCGAAGCCCAAGACCCGTGGCAAAGTGTCGCCGACCGAGTGCTTGGCATGCGAGGGTCTCGGGTTCGAATCCACCCAGAGCAAACAACTTCTTTCCTTCTTTTCTCTCTTTATTCTTTCCTTCTTTCCCTTCCCGTCCGCCAAAAAGCCCTTAGGCGGTTAGGGTTAGAGTTACCACTATCGAAACTCAGTATAGGCTTCCTTAACCCTAACGCTCCTGAATGCTACAAAATACTACTTGATATATGCGCTGTTCGTGCATGCATCCCACGTGGTGTGATGACGCAATCGCCCTAATTGATATATAGGCACGGTTTAGCTGGCCAGCGAAGCCCAAGACCCGTGGCAAAGTGTCGCCGACCGAGTGCTTGGCATGCGAGGGGTCTCGGGTTCGAATCCCACCCAGAGCAAACAACTTCTTTCCTTCTTTTCTCTCTTTATTCTTTCCTTCTTTCCCTTCCCATCGCCAAAAAGCCCTTAGGCGGTTAGGGTTAGGTTACCACTATCGAAACTCAGTATAGGCTTCCTTAACCCTAACGCTCCTGAATGCTACAAAATACTACTTGATGCGCTGTTCGTGCATGCATCCCACGTGGTGTGATGACGCAATCGCCCTAATTGATATGTAGGCACGGTTTCGCTGGCCAGCGAAGCCCAAGACCCGTGGCAAAGTGTCGCCGACCAGTGCTTGGCATGCGAGGGTCTCGGGTTCAATCCCACCCAGAGCAAACAACTTCTTTCCTTCTTTTCTCTCTTTATTCTTTCCTTCTTTCCCTTCCCGCTTGGCTTGGAATCTCA
>NC_092646.1:21383-185354 GCF_039555335.1 Amphiura filiformis
TACCACTATCGAAACTCAGTATAGGCTTCCTTAACCCTAACGCTCCTGAATGCTACAAAATACTACTTGATATATGCGCTGTTCGTGCATGCATCCCACGTGGTGTGATGACGCAATCGCCCTAATTGATATGTAGGCACGGTTTAAGCTGTGCAGCCGGCCCAAGACCCGTGGCAAAGTGTCGCCGACCGAGTGCTTGGCATGCGAGGGTCTCGGTTCGAATCCCACCCAGAGCAAACAACTTCTTTCCTTCTTTTCTCTCTTTATTCTTTCCTTCTTTCCCTTCCCGTCGCTAAAAAGCCCTTAGGCGGTTAGGGTTAGAGTTACCACTATCGAAACTCAGTATAGGCTTCCTTAACCCTAACGCTCCTGAATGCTACAAAATACTACTTGATATATGCGCTGTTCGTGCATGCATCCCACGTGGTGTGATGACTAATCGCCCTAATTGATATGTAGGCACGGTTTCGCTGGCCAGCGAAGCCCAAGACCCGTGGCAAAGTGTCGCCGACCGAGTGCTTGGCATGCGAGGGGTCTCTGGTTCAATCCCACCCAGAGCAAACAACTTCTTTCCTTCTTTTCTCTTTTATTCTTTCCTTCTTTCCCTTCCCGTGCTAAAAAGCCCTTAGGCGGTTAGGGTTAGGTTTATCTAGATGAGCTGCCAACATACATTGTATCCCCTTAAGTGTGTTAAGGAAAGCTGTTCAAACCGCTACCATACCCTGAAATTTTTGAGGAGAGTGGTCGAGCTGTTAAGGAGAAATCGCAAAATTAAAATATCTAGCAATGTAGTTCAAAATCAGTAAACATGTGCGAAAATTACCACTTTTTACAGTGGCATTAATGCCTGATAGGACACGCTAGATTCTCATGGGGTTTTCCCAGTTATATTAGAGGCAATTTCCATATGTACGCATCGTAAGCCCGTACATCTATTCAAAATCACTCTCATGTGATCAGATTTTAAATACCAGTATATTTACTGGCATACAATGTATGTTTGGAAATCTCAGCCTTTCTTCTGAAAACTTTAACTTTCTACGGCAATTTTGAGCAAAATTTGTTGATTTTTCTTCCCCCTGAAATTCACTTTGGCACCAATGCCCCCTTCCCAAATTCCTGGTGCTGCCACTGCAGAACAATGATAACAATTGGTGGCTATGCTACCAGTTAGTATTAGAAGGATTAGTTCGACAAAGATCAATTGAGAGTTTGGGCCATCTTGAAATAATTTTTTTCTTTATTACATAATGATCATGACAGTAACAAAGAATGACAATAACAAAAAATGTTTATCAGGGGTGTAGTACCACCTTAAGGTCTGATGGGGAATAAATATGATAATAGTTATTTCTGTTAACATTCTCTTTTGTCTTTTATTAACAGGAAATGGAAATCAAGAAAGCAGCAAAACAAAATAATAAACAGGTTGGCAAAATTGGATATCCAGTTGAAATCCATTCCACACATCCCCTATGGAAGACATGACCTTAATCATACAGAGAGTGTGAATTTCAAATTGGCCCCCAACTCAACCAAAAAAGTTGGTAACCATTTGTGTTACCAAATATTGCAGGAAAGGGGTAATTTTTTTGCCAGTAGCGAGGGCAAATTGGCAAAATAGGGGGTATTTAATTTGCACCATCTGCAACATTTGACAGTGAAATCAGCAAAATTGGGGGTATTTAATTTGCACTGTCCACAAATTTGGATAAAAGGGGTCCTTGGGAATCGATTTTGCATGAAAAAGGAGGGTAAATTTGATGAAAAATCATTGCAAAGGGGTCTTTGAAAGATTTGGTAACACACATGGTTACCAACTTTTGTGTTGAGTTAGGGGGACCGGGGTTAACTGAATGACTACATTTGAAATCTGCACCCCCTGTGAGAGATCAAGGTCATGTCTTCGATAAGGCAGGGGCCGATTTACGAGGGGGGGGCGCACCCGGCGTGCGCCCCCCTCTATTTATTGACTAGCAAAGGGCACCGGTAACTTAAAAATACAAAATTGTAAGAAATTAACAAAAAAAGGAACAAATTCGGCCATGAACAGCAAACAATGGGCCAAAACCGTTGAGTTTTCGAGGGGTAACCCCTTTAACACATTTTTTTCGTAAATCGACCAAAAGGCGCCCCTTTATCAAAAATTCCTGGATCCGACCCTGTAAGGGGTGTATGGATTTAAACTTGAATAGCCCAATTGACTTCATTGATTGGCAGAAATGCATCAAGTTATCACTCTATATTTAGCTATAGAAAGTGAAAGCCAATCTTACCTTTGTTGGCCTGTATAATTTCAAAGTATATAGTTTAAGAGATGTCATATTGCATATTGCATAGACTCTATTGGTTCTTTCACATCATGAATATGTTATTGTTAATGATTTTTGAATATTCAATTATCCATTATCTTTTTTCCACAGGCTTGCACAGTATTAGCTAAACAACTCGTAAACCTTAGGAAACAGAAGACAAGAATGTATGGAGCTAGCGCACAGATTTCAAGCATTAATGCACAAGCCAAGGTAAGCATAGCCTTGGGATTTTGTTTTTATTTCTAGAAAATTCTCTGTGGAAAGCACCACCAATATACAATAAGCAAAAAGAATTAAGGTACCAGTTATGTTCACCCCTGTATATCCTAAATAAAGACCGATATATCATAAGTGGAACCAGCAGCCAATAGCTGCACCTTTTAGTTAGAATTTCAGACCTCATTAGTTGATATTGTTCAAGAAATGAAGACACAACGATCCAAAAACCCAACGGAGCTGCCCATTCAAAAGTTGCAGTTTGCTCCATATACTTGCCCTATTGATTTGTACACAACGCGTCCTCGAACAAGAGAACTAGCGCCGTGCTTCCATTGATTAGCATGTAAAAAACTAGCGCCGTGCTTCCATTGATTAGAACACCAAAGTGCAACTTTTGATTTTGTTTCTTTCTTAGGTTTCAGATTATTTATTTATTTATTTCAACTTTTTATTTCAACTTTCTTTATACAGGGTAGCTCCTTCAGTGTAAGAGCACTGTTATTCTTGGAGGCCCTGTGACATACAGGGTGTAATTTAATTAAATATTACACAATATTACAAGAAAACATACAAAACCATTATAAAGAAATTACAACAATCATGAAAAATTATATGAAAGTGAAAATCAATGAACAGTGGGGTTTGTGAGAGCTCTTGATTTAAATTCACTTAGGCTCAAGGAAATATAATTATTGCGAGTGTCAACATCAATAGAACTATTCCACAAATTTGCTGCTCTCACCTGAAACAATCTCTTACCAGAGTTATTGTTAAATTGAGGAACAACAAGTGAATTGGAGGAAGTACCTCTTGTGTTATGATCATGAGTGAATTTGGTAAATGAAAATTTGGAACAAAGATAATCAGGAGCTCTACCAGTAAGGCACTTATATAACATAATAAGAATATGATTATTCCACCTATTATCTAGTTTGAGCCACTTGAGAAGACATCATTGAATCAATATTAGTTCTGATATCAGCAGAAAGAATAATTCTGGCAAGGTTGTTCAAGAGGATTTGTAACTTGCTTGACAGAGTAAGAGAGCAGTTGGACCAAACTTGACTGCAATAATCAAAATGAGGCATGACAAGAGAATCAGCAAGTTTTTTGAGAATATAATTGGGAAGATAATTTACTGTTTCTTTAATTCTTAACCAATTTCAACAAAGGGCTTAAATCAGAGCTTAAGACTACAGGTATTGGCTGCTTGTTTTAATTTTAACATATTTGTTGTTGTTTAGGATATACAGGGGTGAACATAACTGGTACCTTAATTATTTGGCTTACAGCACATTTGTATTATATTTGCCATTGCCAATAGGTGCTCTGTTAATTCACCAGGGCACTTTGACGCCCCTCTCGATCAATATTTCTGGTTGAGAAACTTGTGTGTAAATTTTGTGTTTGACTTAAGGGGGTACTACACCCCTGTGGTAAATTTGTGACTATTTTCGCATTTTTATCAAAAAATAATAATACACTGGTAACCAAAGTTATGTCTATTATTGGGGCAAGGATTCCAATTACTACACTGAAATTTCAGTGACTTACAACAAGCGGTTCAGTATATATGATAGGAAATGAGGTACATCCTAGCGGTACCTTATTTCTTATAATAAATAACGAACCGTTTGTCTTGGGTCACCGAAATTCCAATGTAGTAATTGGATTCCTTGCCCCTATAATATAAATAACTATTGTTACCAGTATGTTACTAGTTTTTGAGAAAAATGCAAAAATAGACAAACATTTATCGAGGGTAGTACCCCCTCAACCTACAGAATCTGTGAAACTGTCCAATGTGTCAACATCGTAGAATCACAGGCAGAATGTTCCAAAATACATTTCAATTTTAAACACATTTCAACAGATTCTAGGGTACTAATTTTGACACAAAATTAAAATATAATGTTGTCAGTCATCCATGAGAAGTTTAAATTGAGGGTGTCAGTTGAGGCATATATTACAGAGAGAAATCCACTCATTTTAATCGCCTTCTTGCATACAGGGTGTCCCAAAGGTCTCATTACCATTTTGAATTGTTATATCTTACAATAGAATTTGCCGAGGGGAAATCAAAATATTTTTACAGTAGGTAAATGAGCTTATTTAAAGGGGTGTGCCCTGATTGACAGCCTCATCGTCCATTTTTCTTCATCAAAACTAAGATTGGGCTATTCCATATAAAGTCCACACTACCCCTGTGGAAGATTTAGCTAAAGTCTTCCACAGAGGGAGTATAGTTTCAAATAGAATAGACAGTTGGGAAGCTTCCATTTGAAATACTGTAGATATTGTAGATAAAAGATACAGGTAAAACCCTAATACAGAGGGAGTAAGTGTTTCAAAATGATTAACCCTGACCAATTATATTTGAAAAATATACTCCCCCTGTGGAAGATATTTCCAAAATCTTCCACAGGAGTAGTGTGGATTTTAAATGGAATAGCCCATTTTGGTATCAGAAGAAAGCTCATTATTTGTCTCATAAGCCTAGTTAAATTAAATGCCCACAATTATACAGGGTGAGTCAAAAAAACTGCAATAGGACAAAGAATCAATTTTTACCCGAGAACCAAGTTGGACTTTCCCATTGTTGAAAGTTTGTATAAATGCCACACTCAATAATCACCTTTTCGTGAAAAAATGAAGTGAAGTGAATCGTAACAACTACCGTTTAATTTTTATGAGTCTTTTTGCTGTGGTACCCAATTTAATTGGCGGTATTTGTCCACGAGGCACAATGTATTATGAATGAGAACACACAATGAAAACAGAACATGAAAAGATTTGACCCTGCATCTTTAAGTTTTGTTTACACAAAGTGTACACCATATCGTTATGAATTCGGCAGACGGCCGAATCCGGATTCGGCTTTTGGTAAATTCATTTTACACATATGCATTACCGTACTTTTGAATTAGAGAACAAGGGATCAATGTTGTACATAAAACGGAGATCAGATGATAACAGCATAATAAGTAATAAAAAGTGGGCGGCATACAGGGTTAGCTAACGGTTAAAAATTCGATATGCTGCCCTCTATAGATAAAGCATTGATCCCTGGTTCTCTAATTCAAAAATAATGCATACGTAACATAAATTTACCAAAAGCCGAATCCGGATGCGTCTGCCAAATTCATAACGATATGTATCAAAAGTCTTAAATGCCAAATTAATTTGTTAATTGTTTGGACCACCCTGTATACATGTACTCAGATAGCCATAACCATAATGGTAAATGATAATGGATCTATTTTGCTATTCTATGTAATAACCATACACCCCCTGTTGAAGATTTCACTGCCATTTACACCTTACATTCAAAGCCAGTTAAAGAATGATGTTCTATGAAATTTGAGCTCAAAATCCAGTTGATTTTTTACAAGTTGCCCTAAAATTACACAATTTGGTTTGGAATTCCAAAATCTTCCACACCTTTTTCATTTTAAAAATGGTTGGATCTGGATTAATTTAAACTGTTGAATTTGGTGGGGATTGCAAATCTTCCACAGTGGGGGTGTGGTTTTCAATTGGAAGAGTCCAGGCATAAGGGTGAAGGCCAGCCTTTTAATTCTTTCCACCTGATCAACTGCCTAATGAAGACTTGCCTTATTACCCAGACTTTTTTTATCAGATGAATGTACTTTGTTAGCAAAAAGCAAGCTAGTCTCCGTCCCCAGACGGCTTGTGCTCATTTGTCACTAAGCAAACCGTCTGGCCACATGCTCAGGTATAAGATCTATTTGTAACCACCCACTTTCCTATATTAGCGTCAGTGCATAGGCAAGACTTATGCAGGCACCCAGGCTTTATAAACCCCGGTTGCCCAGTTTTGGCTCCTGGTTTGTCCAATATATTACACAATAAACAATAGGACCGGGAACCATCTTTGGGACCGGGGGCTCATTTTAGCTCCCAGTCCAGGTATACTTTTAAATATAAAAAAATAAGGCCTATGCATAGGAAAGGGGCAGCCCCCCAAGTGGAACACCTTTCCCCCTCTTGTCCACCTATTGGATGCTGACCACATCATATTTTAGATATTTAGGCCTTTTTTGACAACTTTTGATCTTTATCATCAAATTTTGCTGTATTATTTTTTTGACAAGCAGCTCATTCTACATAATTTATTGATTGCTTCACACTCGTAGTGTTTTAGGTCTAAAGGTGTATTGTCAATTCCCATTTTAGCCATATTTCCGTTTAAGGCAACAAACATTTTTTTGTTTTTTTATGCTGTTTTTTGGTTGAATTGATTGTATACATTTACAAATATCATTGGTAATTTTTTAAATTAATTTTTAGTTAATTATTATTGTTATTTGTTTTTGTTGGTTACTGTGGAGAATGCATTTATCTTGATATGCTTCACAAAGTCTCACTAATTACACAGTAGCTTTTATAAAAACCTTGGTAACCATGGCAACTAATGATGTTAAATGACAAATAGTTGAGCGTGAGTATGAGTACTCACTGATCAATCAGGCAGCAGCAGTTCCATTCATATCAAGTTATTGGTTGAATGTGACTATTACCAATGACTGATCAGGCATCAACAGTTAATCAAACAATTGATGCATCGAAGCAAAATGGGTAGCAAAGATAAATTTGAAGCAAAAACTGTTTAAGTGTTTTTGGTTTATTGACTTACATCCTTATTTTTTAATTTTGTAGTATAAAAACTGTCCAGATGGGTTAATTTAATGGTTTCTTGAATGTATTAAAGCATAACAATTTCTCGGTGTGTTTGTCTGTGGGGGGGGGGGGGGTGTTGGGGGTATTTATGAAGGTGTGTGTTTGGGGTGTGTGTTTAAATTTGGCACTTGCCTGTTGACAGATGGGGTATTCAATCTGAAAAATACGCACCCTTGGACTAGATTGTAGAATTCTGACCAAACTGAAAGGCATTCTAGCCATTCCAAATCCAACAATTTCTTATCAAAACTATGGAAAATTTTAAGTAAAATTTCCCCGGGCCATATGGATTTCAACGTGTACCTTTCACATTTGTCAGTTTTTATTTTAACATTGAAAATTTATTGGATTGATGGCCACGTACTTCAGCAGAAATTGAAAAAGAAATGTGATCTTCATTGGGGGATTTCTAATGGAATAATAACACAATGATATTGATTATAAGTATGTTTGGCAAGTATAGGATCACAGCTGTTGTGATTGACTGTATATGTTATGAGTTTATTTTTTTCCCTTTTTCTGTATAAGTTAATCATGCAGTTAACAAAAATATCTAAATTTAGTGCCCTCGAAAATGTGAATCAAGGCCTGTGTAGGACAGCAATGATGTACCGTGAGTCATACTATGGGGTGGGCACCGAGCATGATTAGGGGGCGGGCACTGGACATGATGATTGGGGGGAGCACAAGCTATTTTGGCAATTTTCTCATATGGGATTTCTAAATATCTAAATCAACCCATGCTCCTATGTCGCTACGTCACTGTAGGACAGGGTTTCTTTGTAACCTTTTATGACGATGACTGAGCTGAATTTTTTTTTCTTTCTTTATTTTCTTTGCAGTCAATGCAGTCAACAGCAGCTATGGCTACAGCAATGGGCAGTACAGCTAAGGTAATATGCAATGTAATGTAGTATAAAGCTTATTTCATATGCACTGGCTTTTTTTATTTATTGTTATTTGTCCCAGATAATTAATTATCTGAAGATGGCACTACCAGCATACCACTTTTGTAGTGGCCAGATTTTTTGATTTTTCACCCCTGTGCAACTTGAAAATTGACCTATGACCTGGCACACAAATCTGTCAGGATTTTTTAGCCTAACTTGTAACATGGCTGCTACTTGATCAGATGTGTAGTTTTTTAATGAGTTATAGAGAATACAAGTTTACCAAAAATCATTTAGGGGTGGCGCAATAATTATGTGTACCCCGGGTGGTGAATTATAGGGGGAAAGGGGAAGCATTTTTAGCAGTTGAAAAGTGAGGGGGGTCAAGCAATTTTGGCAGGTCGAAGGGGTGGGGGAGCGGTTTTTGGCACAGATATTTGGGCAACGTTTCTATATTACGCTCTAAAAAGGAAAACATTAGGAACATGTTCAAAACGGGTGGACAAAGATTTTTTGGCACAGCAAAAGGAGGGGGGTCAACCAATTTTTGGCAGTCCACTTTGATAATTCATCACCCGGGGGTACACATAATTATTGCACATCCCCTTACATGTCTTTTTCTTTCTTCTTTATATATAGGCAATGGGTTCTATGAATAAAGCAATGAAACCAGAACAAGTCATGCAGAATATGAGGCAGTTTGAAATGGAATCAGAAAAAATGGCCATGAAGGAAGAATTAAGTAAGTTTTTGGAGCGATTACCGAATAGGGTGCAACTGCACTAGCCTTATTACAAGACTGCCCTACCCCAACCCTAAACCCTAACCCTAAACTCTGTGAATTAGGACTGTACTCAAGTCTAGCAAGTTGCACCCTATTCGGTAATTTTACCAAGTTTTCAGTCATTTATATGATCGTGTTTAATATCTTCCACACAGGGAGTGCGAATTTCAAATGGATTTAAAGGACTGGTGACTCCCATGTAAAATCTACACCCCCTGTGTGGGAGATTAATTAAGTCATGTCTTCCATAGGGGGTGTATGGATTTTATAAACTGGAATGGCCCAATGCACTGTTTTACATAGGGGGAAATTCTAAATGAATCTACTGAATCTATGGAATTTATATGATTTTTGACCTTTGTTTAACAGTTACCATAATTATTTGAACTGGTTCTTAAAGGTGTGTGACTCAATTGACAACCTCCCCTCCAGTGGCGTAGCCAGGGGGCCAGCTGTGAGAAGTAGTGCCCTCACCAGCCATCCTGATATTTAAGATTTTTAGGCCTTTTTGTATTCTCTTTAAATCACACTATTTTGTGGTAATAGAATAGAATGCACCTCACCCATTATTTACCTTTTTACTGCTGAGGACACATTATTTTGGTACAAAGGATAATGCATTACCCGTTATTTCTTAATTACATTAAGAAACTATTGATGATAGACTGATTATTATTTCATAAAGTTCATTAATAAAGAACTTTATGAAACTAAACACAAGCAGAAAAGTGTAGTAATCAGGATATGAGTAAAAAATTCCAATTTGATCAGTTGATTGAGTGATTGATTGATTGATTGGATAATTTGTTGATTGCTTGCTTGATCATTAGATTGCATGACAGATGACTGGTCAATTAATTGATTGATTGACCAATAAGCTGATTGATTGGTCAATTGATTGATTTATGATTGATCAATGATTTGATAAGTTGATTGATTGATTATTTGATGATTCATGATTGTTAAATTTGTCATAATTGATAGTTATTTGATTGATGTGTTTATGATTAATCAATCAATTAATTGATACCACCTGTATTTCATTACCTATTCAGTTGATGACACATTAGACAGTATATTTGATGAATCAGGAGACGAGGAGGAGCAGGATGCCATTGTCAACCAGGTCTTAGATGAAATTGGTATTGAAATATCAGGAAAGGTAAGACACTCAAAGGGCATGGCTAGTGGTCAGGCCTCCTAAGCCATCAGGCTTAAGACCAATTGTGACACGATCTGGTCCATGGGGGCCAAAGGCGGCAAATTTGAAACTGAGATATGGAGTAAATAAACAATAAAATACATAAGAAAATAGACATAAAAAACTTCATAACTTTAGAACGAAGTATGCTAGACCTTTGGTGTTCTCAGTAAATGATAACCTATTGTATGTTTATAGAATGTAATAGTTACAGTAACTGAATTTTCAAAAATGCCTCCTTTGGCCCCCATGGACCAGATTGTGTCACAATTAGTCCTATATACCAGTGCTTACAATTTCACATCGTACATCACCTAGAAAGATAATCAATCAAATGGATCGAATTGGTAAGGCTAGCCTGATGGCTTAGGAAGCCCGAGCAGTAGTAGCCAAGATTTGAGAAATTGGACCAAAGAGATTAGACCCAAAGAGACCTGACTTTTTAAAGTTAAATGCTCTGCATGCTAGCCATAGGCCTCAACATAAAAAGTCCAAGTTTTGAGGCATTTTCTCAAAATATCAAGAGCTATCTCAAGAACTGCTGAACCAATACTAGGCTTGTATGTACTCATTTTAAAACATTTTTCATGCTGATTCCAATTATGATAATGAAAATTTATATTTCTGAAATTTTTGAATTAAAAAAAAAAAAAAATTGAAACTTGTCGTCTGCAGTTGACACCCACGTGGAGAGAGTTAGTATGATTTGCCAAACCATTCCATACATTTGGACCTGTTGTCAAAATTGATTTCCCCTTTGCAAGGGTATTTGAAGATCATCCTTATTTATGGTGTTATTTTATGATTTTTCTGATGAATTGTATAAATATTTAAAGATAAAGAGAGTGGTAACATACCATGTTTATATTTGTATATAAAAATAGCAACTATTGAGTATGTTGAAACTATTGAACAAAGGTTTAGATGGGCACAAGTACAAACTGTTTGAAATAGTTCTTAAATCACAATTTTGAAGATTAAGATATTCTTCGTTGGCGATTCCCCATAACAGCAACCCATAATTTTAATATGGCTGAACCAGTTAGTAATATAATTGAAACATTGTATTCTTTGGTAAAAAACAATTTGAGCTTGTTTAAAATGCCAATATTTTATATGATATAATTTTTATGCAGAATATTGATTTAATGAGATTAAAAAAAGTGCTGATTAAAGAAAGTGATCTTTTGCTTCAAAATAACATCTCACTCACTTGATGTTGGATCGAGATACTACTTTTATTTTATAAAAATTTGATATGATTAAAAATTCGACGTAAATTACTGATTTTATTTCATAAAAAAGTTCATATTCCTTATTATTTTCTTTTTATATGAGTTTGTATTTTAATGCAATTGGTCACATTTGCACTTTAATTTGACATGACATGTGTTGAACATATTTCTTAATTTAATCTTGCACAGCTGGTACTTTAATATTGAAAATTAAACATACATATTAAATTTGTTTGTTCACTTGTATTGAAAATTAATTACCAACAACATTGTCATAACAGAAGAGCACCATAACAACATCAACTAGAGATAATTTGCGCTCACAGAGCGCAGACAATCGCCAGGCATGTAACCCTTTAATGACCTTTTGATCTGACCTTTAACCTTAATGTTTAACAGGTCACAAGGTTTGTTGTCATCAAAATTGAGCCTCGTACCCATTGCAGATGTCCAAAAAATGCATTTCTAAAATTTGACCTCTGTATGACCTTTGACCTGACCCCTGCAAAATGTTCCCCTGGTCATGAGATCTGTTATCACTGAGTTTGAGCCCCATACCCCTTACAGATGTCCAGAAAAAGAAATTATAAGATTTGACCCCAGATAACCTTTAACCAGACCCCTTCAAAGTGTTCCAATATATTCCCCTGGTCATCAAGTTTGTTGTCACAGAGTGTGAGTCCCGTACCCCTTACAGATGTACAGAAAATGCATTTCTAAAATATGACCTCTGCTGACCTTTGACCTGACCCCTGTAAAATGTTCCCTGGTCATGATATTTGTTGTTAACGAGTTTGAGCCCCATATCCCTTATGGATGTCGAGATAATGCAATTGTAAGATTTTACCCCTTAATGACCTTTTGACCCCAATTCTTTGTACAACTTTTAGACACTGGCTAAAGGCGATGCAGGTATGCAAGTGACGTCATTGTATTATGTAATTTGTGGAAGAAGAAGCATTTTTAGTGAAAATCACATTTTGGCCATAATGACCTTTGGATGACCTTTGACCTCGAGTTGGTCATGTAACATTTGTGCCCCTACCCAATGGTCCTTGTGACCAAATATGGTTACATTGGCCTAAAGCATATGGCTACAATGGCTCGTTAAAAGTTTGACAGAAGAAAGAAAGAAAGAAAGAAAGAAAGAAAAAGAAGAACTGACTAAAACAGAACACTCAAGAAATTGGAAATTTGCGATTGTAAAAACATTTTCTTTTTCAACGGGAAAAAATAAGCAAACTATGATGCTATTTTACAAGTTTCGCCATCAAGCAATTATTACAGGCAATTTTAAAAAGAGCTTTTTTACTAGAACTCAGTTTGGGAAAAAAGGGTTGATCCTTCATGTAATTATTTTGTGTAAGCTAATCGTAACCCGAACCCTAATCCGAACCCGAACCCTAAGCTTAACTCACTTAGTCTATAGAACTCACTTTATTTAGTCAGGACAAGATCATGTGAGGTGTCACATGTTTTATGACTTCAAATACTGACTTGTATTTCAAATCAGATGCATGTCATGCATTTCCTTCGTATTGTTGTCAGTAAATCCTAATTTCGACATTACTTCAGCAAAAAAATATTCCTATATCGAATTAAAAGACTTTCTTGGAAAAAACAAATCACTGTGGCCTGATGGGATCATAGTAGTTGACCCACTTCCGCCCGGTCTGACCTTGCTTGAGGGCGCTTTTCACTATCTTCAACAGGTTCGATTCACTAAATTTACGACATCTTTATGTGATGACCTCAATCACATGGGCCAAGTAAGAGTTGATGGAAATTAGTCATAACCGATCGTTCCTTGCCTCACTTTGTTAAGAGCAAGCTAACAAAATTTGTCATAGGTTTGCGTTGCTAATACCAGAAACCGTGAATTTAGTGTCACCCCCCTGGCTTGAGACCTACAACTTTCTTTGGTTTCGTCACACTCCTCTCTCACTAATTGTGATTCAGAGGAGTACCCAAATATTTTTGCAAAATTTTAGAGAATTTCTTTATAAATTCTGTAATGTGCTAGTTTATTTTCTAGAATGAAATTCAGCATATATATTCTATGGTGTTTTCAGCATGCATTTAAAACATTTCAATCTAGTACTATTTGCCAGACTACTAGGACCATGCCTACCGAATATGACAATACAGGGCAGCAGGAAAACCAATTACCAGTGGCAGCACCATGGGGGAATTCCCCAGTCTGAACTCTTACCCCCTGTTTCCCCAGTAAAAACCAAAATTTACTTAAAAGTACCACTTTTTATGCTAAAAATTGTTGATCCCCCGAAATTCATTTTGCCCCCCCCCCCCCATTCCCCCAAATCTTGGCACCACCACTGCCGATTACACAGTACTATAGATTCCATACCACCAAACAGAAATCTTGTTGAGGATTTGACACAATTGGTATTATTGGCAGCTCATGTCTGATGTGCTCTAATGTTCCACAATAAATACTGTCCAAAGGTTCATACCCCACCCTTAACCCTTGGCAAAAACCATACCCTAAACAGGTAACACGTGTCTGTATTCAGTCACACCCTAAACAGGGATTTTATGCCTTGCCTAAAATTTTATACCCTAAATTTCATTTCCGCGTATTAGCAATTGCAATTTTGCTACCCTTTTTTTTCCAATTTTCAGGGATGCAAGTTTTCCTGCTTTTCCAGGAATTCGGGCTGTTATGCACTTTTTCAGGCTTTTCCTGCAAAATCACTTCAGGCACCTTGCATCCCTGAATTTTTCATGTTTTTGACACCCTAAACACGATACGCGCGTATCGTGCCTACCCACGAAAAGCTGCCCTTATTCTGCGTTTTTATTATCACAGATGGTGTACAGGCCACAATGGGAGTGAACCCCCCGGATGGGCTACTATGTATGGTAGCCAGGTGTTGTGATTTTTAAGCTCAATGAGCTACAGCAAGTAGCCTGTTCATTTCCACCCTTTGATACAATAGGAAATAGGAAAAGTGATCATGCCCGGGAATTGAACCCAGGACCTTAGGGACCATTCACAAACACTTGTTAGGGGGGCTGATGCAAAAAAATTTCATCACACATTTTTTTTGGCCCCCCCTTACAGACCTCAAAATTTCAGGGCCCCCCTTTTTGACATGAAGATTATGGGTTAACCCCATAGAAAAGCATATAAACTTTTTTTTTTTTTCTTTTTCCAAGGAAAATTTGTGGTCATTTTTTTCAGGGCCCTCCCTTAGGTGGGTCAAAAAATTTCAGGCCCCCCCTTTTTTTGCTTTAGGCCCCCCTAACAAGTGTTTGTGAACGGTCCCTTAGGTGTCATAATAACATCTTTATTCAACAAGTGCTTCTTCATAACTTATCATTTTTGCTGATACCTTGTATCTTTTTGTGTATATTCTTTACATAGGTTTCAGAAGCACCCTCAGCGTATGGAGGATCCTTACCATCACAGGGAGCGAAGGCAAAAGACCCCAAGGACGCCGAATTAGAAGCACAATTAGCAAGGCTAATGAAGGAATGATGAACATTTTTAGCTTGTATATATTTATATATCATATTTTGTAATTATTTACTAGAGAAACTACATTGAATAAGACATTGTAAACTCTGGAATTTTTTACTTGGAAGAGATCCCAGGGAAGACTATTAACCCAAGATGGTGTCATTTTTGTTGGCATATTGTTCTTCTCAGTGAGCTGGTGACATCAAGGCACAATTCACTGGGAACAGCTTCACGTTTTCATTTTATGCACCGCTGGCCTGAAGGGGGGGGGGGGGGTTCGTAATGGAATGAGGGTACAGGGATGTGCGGCAGATTCTGTGGTGCTTTTTTGGCCATTAAGTTTAAAATTTGAGGTGCATTTCAGCCATTTTGGTTTGTTGATGGCCCTCAATTTCATGAAAATTTGGTTTAAGAAAGGTTGTTTTTTTTAATTATGTGAAATTTTCCAATAAATTGGTTTAATTTTTGGGTCTGTTTTCTGTCAAATTTGGTTTAAAGTCAGGTATTTTACTATTTTTACGTAGCCCTAGCTGTACATCCCCACCCAAACCAAAAGTTGAGAACCCCCAGGGTGTTGGCATACATTTACAGATGCCACATAGATGCATGTGCGATACAGCTTCCTTAATGTGTTGATATCACTCACCAATAAGAGCGGATATTTGTCTAGATCAGTGGTGAGGTGATGAAAAAACACCTTGTTCTACGGGCCCGACCGATCCAGAATTTGCGTTTTGAGATTTGTTTTGTCAATTTTGCTAAAATCATGTAAAATCAGCCATTTTTTGCCCAAAATTTTAATTTTTGGCTAAATATTTTAGAAAATATGTTTGCAAAAAAATGTCAGATTTGTCAGATTTTGGTGAAATTTTAGGGTAATTTCAGCCTCCAGAAAAAAAAAAACCGACCGACTGACCGACCAACCCTACTGAAAAGGTCTGTCCGCACGTAGAACAGGGTTATTTTTTGTCTTCTGATGGAGAAATGTGACTTTAATTTGTTATTTTTTGTGGAAACATTCAAGGCAGATATTGTGCATCTATAGGCAGGCTTCCATATAATATGCATATTATTTATTTAGTATATGTAGGCAGCACACCACCATAAGATTTGGCTGCCAAAAAGTGAGGTAAATATCGCATTTAAGACAAAACCATTATGATATGCTAATTAGGGCAGTGGCGTAGCATGGGTCATCATATTGGGCGGGGGCACCGACCATGATTGAGGGGCATTTGGTCTGATTGGGGTACCCAAGCCATTTTTTGGCAATTTTCCTATGGGGTTTTCTAAATTTTGCAATCAATTGGGGGGGCTATGACGCTATGCCACTGAATTAGGGTTAGGGGTTATTAACCCTAACCCCCATAACCCCTGATCCTAATTAGCATATTATGATGGTTTGTCTTAAATGAGACATCTACCAAAAGTGAAACCGGGAGTGAAATCCCAAAAATAATCCTTGTAAACCTTAGATATTGAGCTTATTTGTTTAATTTTTTGGCAAATATGTGTCTGAGATATGTTTGTTTGATGCCTGGTGATGGCATACTGAAACTGGAATGGTTTTGGTGAAATTATGTGCAGAAAAATAAAGTTGTGGTATCAAATCAGGAATATTTGCTTCATTACGGTGGCTGTGCCCACCAAATTTCATGAACCTGCAATAATTGGGTGATTTGACCCCAAATGACCTAAAAGTGAATACAAATATTTATTGAGTCAGGTGCAGTGGCGTAGCGTGAGTCATCACATTGGGGCACCGACCATGATTGGGGGTACCGGATCTGATGGGGGGGACAAGCCATTTTTTTGCAATTTTCAGTATGCCCCCCGTGCCCCTATGACACTACCCCACTGGTCAGGTGTATTATTGTATGTATACCATCTTGGAGACATCGCACACATGTACCATACCCCACCACTCCTTTTTTAATCTTCATGTATTTTTATTATCAAAACAAAGAAATCACAGAGAAATCACATGGAAAAAACAAAAAAAAGCAGCATACAAAAATAGATTACAGTGGTACAACTAAAACATTATACAAGTGAAAAACTAGAAATACCCCACCACTCCTTACTCCAGGCATGAGAATTTTCAGGTTTAAACCTGAATTCGTTTTTTAAACTTTCTTTTAATTTCAGCCCGTTTTTGGCCTTTTTAGCCCAATTTCACACACTTTTTCATGCTTTTTTCAAATACTACAGTTTTTTCATGAATGATCATTCTCATGCCTGTTACTCAACTCAACCCTACAAATAGTTAAAAAGGAGATTTCAGTTCATATGCAATGCAATCCTGCAACTCGTGTTAAAATTGCCATATTTGGCAGAGTAATAGCACATTATATATAGCTGATTGGCCCAGGCTATGGAGCCATTTCAATAGTAGGAAAAGGTCATTGAACCTTGCATAGGAGGTCAAGTTTAAAGTTAGTCAAACTTGCTCAAACCTCACTCACATCATCATCTGGCTATAAGGATTCAGAAAAAGTATACTTCGATCTACATGTATGTATGACGTATGGTTATGGAGTTTTAACATTGTAACAAGTGTAACATTGTGACATCATCTGTCTAATTTTGGCTCTGCAGGAGTAAATTATGTTGACAATTGTCAGTGGCGTACCGTGACCGCCCCTTCCCCGGGGGGGCTGAAGAAAATCCAATTTTGCCGCCCCTTCCTCAACAGCCCGAAAAGGTTGCCCCAAATTTTTTTACGGTCGTTTGAAAAAGTGAAGAGCAAGAAGAAGAAAAAAAAAAAGGTTTTATAGGCGCTGCACGCCAAAAAAGCAACACAAATAGTACAATTTTTTCCACATTTTCCGCCTTTTTTCTTTACTATTTCTATTTGCCGCCTTCTTCTTCCGCCGCCCTCTTTTGCCGCCTTCTTCTTCCCCGCCCTTCGATTTTGCCGCCCCTGCTTTGAACCTGGGGCTGGCGCTCAAAGCCCCCCCAAATACGCCGCATGATTGTGTCAAATTATTCATATAAATAAAAAAAAGAAAAGTTATAACTGTTCTAAGTGTTTTCTTATCCAGGTAACGCAACAATGATTGTTAATGTCAAAGCGATTCAATAAGCGAAAATCATGTAAAATCGGCCGTTTTTTGGCCAAAATTGATCCATTTTGAATGAACACTTCTAGAAAATAGGTTTGCACACAAATTTCAGATTTTGCTGAAATTTTAGTTTGCCGTATGTTACTAAGGTAACAAAACATCCTACAGAGGGCAAACTATTCTTTTTCTGATTTCTCATGGTAAGACAAATAATTTCACACCAGTGCATTTTCAACAAAATCAGGGCAATTTTCATTTTCGCCCCATGTAGAGCCAAAATTAGACTTATGATGTTATACAATGTTACCTCTTTGCCTGCAACTTCATACCGTACATCTTAAGTAGGTCAAACTGTACTTTTTCTGAATCCTTATGACCAGATTATTGACATTATTGTTGTTTTTAACCCAGTCCAGGCAATTTTGAACTTGACCACTGTATAAAAGTTCAGTGACCTTTTATAGGTTCTTTTGAAATGGCTCCATAGCCTATAATAATTTATATCTCTATAAAAGTACTGTAGACCTATATCTGTCAAATTTTCTTCGGAAGGGGGGGGGGGTCCCAAATATGTCGGTGACAGGAGTCAATTTTTTATGACCCCCCCCCCCCCCATCGTGGGCAAAAAAACATTTACGACCCCCCCTATCGGGTCGAAACATTTTATGACTCCCCCTTCCACCTACACAGACTCAAGACGAATTAATCAATGCCGGAATAAGGCGCGTAGCGCGTCAGAAGTTAAGAAAGTGTGCGGAGTTATCGTTAGTGTAAAGAAGGTGCGCAGATCAGAGCGCGTAAAAATTGTGCATTATAATTAATATAGATATAGCTATAGATTGTATGCACATTTTGAATGTCACCAGCCCTTAATAATTCTATAACCTATTTTTGGTCTAAAAATTCTATGACCCCCCAGTATTTTTAGGACCCCCCTTCCGAAGAAAATGCCAGCCCCCTTACAAGATGGTTAGGGGCTGTGCAATAATTATGGGGGGGGGGGGGGGCAAGAAATATTTGGCCAGCCAAAAGGGGAGGGGGCAAGCAATTTTTCGCAAGCCGAGAGGTGGGTTCAAGTTATTTTGGGCACATTCATGGGGCACCTTTTACAGGCTTAATGTACGATTTCCTTCAAATTTTAAATTTGTCATTATATACTCAAAATGCTGAAATAATAGTAGTAATTAATAATTATCGGGAATGGTTTCTGTCCATTTTGAGCTGAAATAACGAGGTAAAGTGAAAGAAACTGCTTGTTATTTTGACCGTTTAAGTGTTTAACACGCAGTTCTATGGGTGGACATAACCCACCTCAAGTCATAATTCTTTGAATTATGACTTTATGTCGAACTTTGCTCTGTTTACCTACAAACACAACAAATTTGGCTGATTCCATTTAGGTGCAAGTCAGTGGCGTAGATTTCTTTTTGACATTGGGGGGGATGGGGTTGGAAAAAATTCTTCAAGTATAGTGAAAGCAGCACCTTTTGGCGACTGATTAAGTTAATGGTAGAAATGCGCGCGAAAAAATTTGCTATTTTTAAGCTAAACTGATGAAATATGGTGCAAAAGTGGAATAAATGAGCGCGAAGCGCGCGAAAATTTGTACTTTTGGGGCTAAAATGGGCAAATATGAGGTTAATTTGGTCAGAAACTTATACTCAGGCGTCAACATTGGGGGGATGATTGTATGGAGCATCCCCCTGGCAAAATATTGGGGGTATAAATCCCCCGGGATCTACGCCTATGGTGCAAGTTGTGACATGTGTAAACATTACAAATATGCCAAAAAATCAGGTTTGAAAAAATTAACCAAATTCATATTAATATAAGATCGTACATTATGACTTGAAGTAAAACGCTCTAAAAAGGCTTAAGAAAACAATACCGAAACACTTTCAATTGCAAATTTTCCTACTCGCTGCGCATGCATGTGCAAGGGGGGGGGGGCAATTTTTTTTGTTAGGCTGGGGGGGGCAAGCGATTTGGCTGGCCGAGCTGGGACAAGTAATTTTTGAAAGGCCATTTGGAATTTTACCGGGGGGCTCATAATTATTGCACAGCCCCAAATCTATTCAAATAAAACACATCTCAATTTACCGCTTTCGAACAACTGTTCCAACCCACGGGGACCCGCTACCATTTGCAACAATCCCAAACCAACAAAATGACCATACGGGTATGCCCGGAATAAGGGTCTTTGGGTGACAGATCAAATGGGGTCTTCGGGTGACAGAGCATTTGTATGTAAAATGAAATATGTGGTCTTTGGGTGCAACGCAGAAAATGGGGGGGGGGATAACAGCCCTGCATACGCGTCACCTCCAAAGTGGGAGTGTAGAGTTTTATTACCCCGGGGGCACTCAACACAAATGACCATACGGGTATGCTCCCCGAAAGACCCCCTTTTGGGTTTCGCAGCTCCGAAAGACCCCTATATTTGACCAAAATAAAGCTCCTGAAGACCCTTGATTTTGATCATATCAGTTCTAAAAGACCCAAAATTGCTCATTCCTCATATTTCTTGTTTTTTCAGGCGATTTTCAACCAAAAAGCCAAGAAAGACCCTTGATTTGGACTTTTCGCAGCTCCAAAAGACCCCATTTTACTTGTTCACAGCCCGGTTCGCAGCTCCGAAAGACCCCCTTTTACCGGTACGCCGTCAGCTCCCAAAGACCCACCACCTCAAAATTCCGGGGGAGCATACCCACCAAATTTTTTTGATGTGCCCCCCCGGGTTTATTACTAGGTGGCTAAAACTGGAAAAATATAACCACTGCCATCTCAATCCCCCTTCAAGTGACCTTTCATGTTCTGAATTAGATGATCGATCATTTAGAACTGAAAATAATGAAATAACGGTGATCACAGAAGCGAAAACGATTTGTCATGGCAACTAGTATAAACAATGTATATACGATCACGAAAATACCACTTATTAAAGGTAAATATGTGTACGTTGCCTACCAACGGTAGCTCCAAATAATTAAAGAATAATTGTAAAAAGACTGGGTTTTTTTTTCTTCATAAAACCCAAGATCAGTCTTAGGGCCCTGGATATGTTGGCGTTGACGTATTTAATATTTATATTCACTTTGAATTTCAACTGCGTTTGACGCGACACGAATTCGAGGAGGAATTTGCTTGGAATACTTTATGAAATTTCTATCTTTTATGTTTGAGCCACAAATCACTTTTAACTTTTGAACAAATCGGTAAGTATTATATTCTTTATTTGAATATTGTATGACATCTTGTAAATATATTTACAAATAAAAATGTGATGTGATAACAATTGACGGATTTTCTTAACAATTAAAGGCCTATTCAGTGATTTATCAAAATTATCAAAATTCGATTTTGGCACATTTGCTCTATATAGAAATTATTATTACAGTAAAACCTCATTATAACGAAATCTGATACAAGAAAAACCCTGTTATAAAGAAGTATTTTTCCAGAACTAAGATACAAAATTCTTTTGTTATTTATTGTTTTTACAACCCTGATATAACGAAATTTGGATATAAAGAACTAATTTCTCTGTCCCTGACAACTTCGTTATAATGAGTTTCATAGCTATACGTATTCGAAGGGCTTCAACTCTGTCAAAACTGCCGTTTTCCTCGTTTTTTTTGCCAATTGTTTCATTTCATTACATGGTGACATGCAATTTTAATGACTTACCCTTCACTTTTAGGCAGTTTATAACCAATTTAAATTGTTTTCACACTTTCGCTGGGATTTATACTGAATGGGTATTAATTTTTGGCTTTCCACTATTACTCGTAGGCAGCGAAGATGTCTTCTCTGCTCGTAGGCTACTCATAAAACATACATCGCTAATGTGCATCTAAAACAACATACTTTCCTGTTCGATCAGCCGTTAGGCCTATTTGTAAATTTTAAGTTCTGATGAGATTTACTGTTCATTTTGATTAGATATAGCCTATTATCATTTTGAGCCGACAATCTTATCAAATTGAATAGTTTTCGTTTTATTTCAACAAGTAACTATTCAAATTGACAGGATTTACAACTCATTATTAATTTGACAGGATTATCCATTTCATTTTGACAAGATTCTGTTAAGTCCCTCTCTGACAAGACAAACTATTCAAATTTTGACAAGAATCGATTCAGTTTTTAAAATGACAAGGTAACCATATCAAATTGATGAGCTTCTTGTCATTTTGATGAGAATATCAAATTCATTTTGAAGAGAAATATGTTATGTCCCCATAGGCGTAGATCATGGGGGTAAATCCCCAATATTTTGCCAGGGGGTGGCCCATACACTCATCCCCCTATGTTGACGCCTGTATGTGGGTTTCTGAACGAATTAACCTCATATTTGGCCATTTTAGTCTCCAAAATGCCAAATTTTGGGCGCTTCGCTCGAATTTATTCTGCTTTTAAGCCATATTTCATCAATTTGGCTTCAATATGGCAACATTTTTCGCGCGCATTTTTTTTTTTTTTTTTACCAAAGACTTATTTTGTCACCAAAAGGTGCTGGATTCATATTACTTATTGCCCATAATCCGGTATAAAATACGGTAGAAAGCACTGTATGGGTTGCTAACATTCTACCGTTAAAATTGACAAGTGTACAATGATTATACGAAATATCATTTAGACACAATCTGTCTGGATTAGAGGACGTAACTTAAAATGTCGGCTGTAAAATCAAAACTTTTTTTGTAGATTCAAGAACCATGATGTTTCATCTTTAAGATGGTGTACAAATCATCAAAATCTGTTCACGCGTCACTGAGATAATTGGGATTGTACAAATAGACCCATTTTTGGACCATTCCAATTGGCCAATGCACATAATGTTGCATTGTAGTTTAGAATGGAAGAAAAAAATGAAGAAAAGTCTCAGTCTTGCATGCTGGGTACGAGTTGAAAACATCAACCAACAATCAATCAATCGCTTAAAGAATGTTTTCCACACCTTTCTCTTTGGGTTAACTTCATAGCTCTTCATAAACATCTCAAAAAAAGTAACTGACCCCCGGGAACTGACCCCCTTAAATAATGACCATTATTCAAAAACGGGTGATTGTATTACAAATCTGTAAAATACGTTGGAAGCAGAATTTATTTCTGAATTTATTTCTGCACATTTTGACGCCTCATTTGTAGCAAAATACTAAATGATGTCACAGCGCACACCGTCATCATCCCTATATCTTCGTGTTAAAAATTGCCGTGATAGTACGATGAATCCTCACGTTTTTCAACAACTACGCATAATGATTTTGTTCGAGATAGGCCGTGCGACTCAGGCTAAGCATACAATTTGAGATTTTGAGAGCCTGCCACACTGTTTCTATTCTATGTTTTACGATTTTCGCAGGATCAATATATGGCTGGCCGTAACCGCCACAACGTGGAGCTGCTACGCGTAGCTTACTTTTCGCTTCGCGGAGCTAAATTGACCAATCATGTTAGATCTTTTCATTACGCGGAGCCAGTGGATGCATCCTCGTCAGAGAGAAAACTCTTGCCAAAATTAATGTTTACTATGGGGATTTTAAATGAATCGATTGTAAATGAACCACGACCAGTTGTACAGGATCAATACCATTGTTTGATTAGTGTATAGTCAATGTTACCTTGCATGCATGTGTCATGTGTGTGGCGTGTTTGTTTGTTTGTTTGTCTACTGTGTCAGGCCAGGATCACTGACACCCACGGTACTGATACTCTCATACTATCACGGTGATCATATTGTTGAATGTTGTTGACTTTAAAATAATCATGACGCAGTCATGTCTACAGTAGAACTCACCACGACCTTTGAAGGACTTAAACCCTATTAAAAGCTATTAAACCAAGATAACACTCAATGAAAACAGCTCAACTATGTTACATCAGATCTTCTCTGGTTAAATACACACTGCACTTGTGTCTGTTTTACCTGTGCAATGAGCAATGAGCTGGTATTATAGTTTCAGTTGGGTGAACGATTATAAAGCGAACGCAAGGTAACAATACTGTAGGCTTTTGTTTACGAAATGAGACAATAGTCTGCTTATTGTTAACCAGCGTTCTTGAAAATGAGAAGCTTAATGACTTAACACGGTTTAGAAATAATTTCTTCATATTTTTTGGTGTTATCTGTCGTTTACATATCCTTCCTAAAACACTAAAGTACCAATATTTCCAAACACCTAAATTAGCTAAAAATTTAGGACATGTTACAAAACTATATTTTCTAGAATTTCAGAGAATACTTTAAATATTGGCCGGTTATTTCTTACACAGTGACGTCAACTAGGCAATGGCCTATACTTCTAACATACACTATTTGTAGAGGTCACGCGTCAATGGTGAGCGCACTGAGTATTGTGTATAGGAAAACGGACAGTAACTACAGTATGTATGGCCTACTACTAGTATATAAAGTAAATCCGAACTGGTTTGCAGTTTGCTGAAGGTCGAATTCCGCAGGGACACCGCGCAAGTTACACAAATTAGCTCCCGGCGATACACTGCAGATCGCAGAACTGTGTGCATAGTTTACCACCACTCTGCCTAGCTATATAGTTATGTACAATACTGTATGAGTTTCTTATGAGTGCATGTCCATCTTAATAATAAGTCAGTTCGTACTTTTCATAAACTACTTTTTGAATCATAACTTTCGTGACCGAGGATATCTTGCAACTACGTGACGCTCGTCTGGCAAATTCTTAATGAATAAATTCGCTTCATGTAATGAGTAAGTCGTACTTAATTAGTCAGTTTTACCTCCGAGTAATGAAAAACTCGAACATGATCATGATTGGTCAATTTGGCTCCACGGAGCAAAAAAGTCAGCTACGCGTAGCAGCTCCACGTTGTGGCGGTTGCGGCCTACCATATCAGTATCCCATATGATATTTCTATTGCAAGAAAATTTTATTTGTTGTCAGGTTTTATCTTAAATACACTAACTGGAAATTAAATACACTAATTAGTGAGGACCGGTATTTTGCTGTGGATATGTTTAACTGCAATTTGCGGGTAAAAATTTGAAATCCTGAGTAAAAATTGTGATCATTTTCAACTCTTTGAGAAAAAATTTATATAAAAGAATGCATGTAAAATCCAGCTGCAATACAATGTACATTATTGACACACTATCACTCTCTTTATCTACGGCAATAATAGAATATCGATTTCAATCGAATTGAACACATTGCTCAGTTTTGAGTTTGTAGTTGACTACTAAGCGACCTAAGCGATCGATTGCTAGCCAATCAGATAGAACTCCTTTTCTTGCGTTCGGTGAAATACCAGTCGCCCGTCGCTCACCAACGGAGTATTAAATTTATATTTATCGTATAGGAAGTCGACACTGTGCAGCGTAGGCCTACATTTAAATCAATGTAGCCCAAGATCTGAAAGTTGCAGTAAATTCTATTGATTGTTTTTGTTATCTGAGTGTATTTGTATTGTAAAAATGTGTATGTAAGTGCAACTTTAAAATCTGGACCTCCCTACATTAAATTGACCGCGGTGTTTTATTGTTTTCTGGGCTATCTTATCAAATGAGGTATCAAAATGCGCAGAAATAAATTCTGCTTCCAACGCATTTTTCAGATTTGCAATACAATAGCCCCTTTTTGAATAATGGCCATTGTTTGAGGTGGGTTAGTTATATACTTTTTTTGAGATGTTTACATTTCTCAAGCAACCAACAGGGCCATGTGGTCAAGTTTAGCGTGTTTCCTCCGACCGATTTGCATCAGGACCTTCACTCAAACATTATAAATATTGGAGTAAACTCTCAGGTCTTGCTGGGTACGAGTAAACTCTCAGTCTTGCTGGGTACGAGTTGAAAACATCAACCAACAATGACAATCAATCAATCTCTTAAAGAATGTTTTCCACATTGTGGGATAGGCTTTTACGACGGGAATTCATACAATTAGTGGGTTTTTAACGGGTTCGCCGTCGTACAAGTTTAGAACTGTCAAGCTTTCGTCAGGAGTAGCTCTGACTTCTTCAGGACAAAGTACCTAAGAATGAGACATGTAGACCGCCCCTTGCCTACTGACTCTGAAAAGAGCCGTTCACTGAAGACTACATGTCTTTTTTCCACACCTTTCTCTTTCATAATGTGTGATTTGCTTCACAGGGACGCCCTCAATTTTACTCGGATTTCTACTTTTTGCATAATTATAAGGCCCATTGATATACTAAAATACCACGTAAAAGACTAAGCCTGAAGTGCTTTAATAACCAGGCGGCGAATGGCATGATCGAGCCGGCAACTTGTGAAACCGCCCGGCCATATGGCATTTTCCGTATACTTGTTAGTTTTGTGGGGTTCATTATCGAACCCCAACGGTTTTAGCTTGTATTTATATTATTTATTAACATAGGCCTATTTGTTTGTGATATTTCAAGCGTTTTAAAATTTCAAAATAATCCCATTCAATTACGCGGTTGACGATGAAAATTTATTGAATTTAGAGAATGCACGGCGACCACCACCTGTTAATAACAGTAAAATTGAACTTTTTGTATTTAAACCGGGTAGACCCGGTTTTATTCATAGTTCAACGATCGAGTGCTTGCTAACATATACCGTGGATGTCAGCTTGTATGTACACACGTCAAGCGCGCCGGGCAAGCGCGATGCTCCGTGCAGTTACATGTAATACGATCGGCGAGCGTATATAGTACACGCATTGTAGGCGTTGGAATGAAATCGCAATTTTCTTTATACCTCATTTGTTTGGCTCGAAATTAAAGGGGATAATTTGATCAGTGAAAACAACAATTTAAATAAGAATCTATTCTTTATGCAAATCACACATTATTGCTTTAACTTCATAGCTCTTGAGCAACAACAGGGCCATGTGGTCAAGTTTAGCGTGTTTCCTCAGACTGATTTGCATCAGGACCTTCACTCAAACATTATAAATATTGAAACTGATAAAAAAAACATATTAAGGATGCATTCTTTTTAAATTATGTATTGTACCTTTCAGATAAAAATCCTGCTTATTTATTGTAAACTGCTAAATTCTAGTATAGGGATATGTTTTCGCTCAAAAGGGTAAATCCTGTTTGGGCTATGTTTAATAACCGTAAAGTTTACGAGAAAGTGCCGTAAAATAACGGTAATAGGCCTATTTTACAGTGTACTATACATATAGCTTACTGGAAATTCATATTTTTAAAGTCATAGGTCTGCTTAATATTGTATTCTAACTAAATTTATTTTTCATCACTTTGCTACAGTTTCAAGTTGAGCTTCAACCATTTCAATCCATTGCTGTAGGCCTATATCTTGAGCTCTCTCAACTATAGGAAGATGAGCCGAAAAATTAACCTTGTGATTCTGTTCCTTTCATTATTAGCAGGTAAGTTACCGGTACTATGTTTATTTGTTTGTTTACGGATTGTACAATAATAATTAAAATTATTAATTTATTTCTCCATAACTTTGGAAGGCTTTATATGTTATAGTTTGAACAACTTATAATAAATAAAAATTAATCATACACAGTTTCATCAGTATTCGCTGAGGAGGATAAATTTGGTGGAGCTGGTGAGGGGGGTAGCATGGATGGGACGACGACTGTTGGAAGTACAACGGAGGACACGGAGGAAGAGGAGGAGACTGATATGAGAGGTAAATATCATGCAGGGGTGTCAATCCGGGGGGCACTCACTAAAATGGGTGACGGGGATGTGCGGCCATTTTTCAACTCCCTGTCACCCAATGACCCCCTTTTTTTGTTTTAATGAAATCCCTCTCACCCGTTGTTTTCCTGTCACCAAAAGACCCCCTTTTTCAACAATTTTGGAAAAATGGTGGAAAATGACCCTGTTATTTCATTATTTTTCTTCGAATTTTTTGGGTCAAAATATAAAAGTTGACAAAATTTTCTAAATTTTTTCAAAAATTTGAAAATTTTTGACAAAATTTAGAAAATTTTCCCAGTGTCACGGAAAGACCCCCTTTTGGAGGGCCTTTTCACCGAAAGACCCCCCTTTTTGGTGTCTGGGCTCTCACCGAAAGACCCCTAGTTTCGAATTGCTGTCCGCACATCCCCGTCACTTCCAAAGTCGAGTCCCCCACCCGGGTGTCAATCCGTTCTGAAAGGGGTGGGTGTGTGGGTGGGTGAGGCGGGTGTGGAGTGTGTGTCAGGGGCACATTGTGTAAAAATTGAGCGCCGCGATGGAGGCCCAGAGGGAGTTGGAAACGTTTTCAAATTGAAGCTCCAATTGAAGCTATTTGCACATTTTTACCCCATTATTGGTTAACATGGTTAAAGGCCCATTCAGTGATTTGCTTATCCGGACCACGGTAAAAATCATCAAAATTTAGATTTTGGTACCTTTGTCATTGTCATAGATCATGATAGATGTGTTAACATAGCCTGCAAGTGGTTCAGCCGAAAGCCGCGTATTTGTTTAAGACAAATTTACATGATTCTGTAATTTATATATTGACGGTATAATTATGTATTTGAATGTGGCTTCAACTTCGTCAATGCTGTTGTTTTATTTTTGTAAAATTATTTCATTTCAAAAATGCCAATTTCAATTACTTATCCTTTACTTTTAAGGGAAGGGGTATGAACGTTTGGACAGTATTTGTTTTGGGACATTAGAGCACATCAGACATATCGAATTGCATTCTGAATACGAAGAATGTCATTCTGATATCAAATAATTTTGATTTTTGAAATTCGCAATTTAATACACATTTTATGGCAAATCATTAAAATTGATATTTTTGATATTTAACAGTTCTTGAAGTAAACTATATAAATCTGATGATTTATACTTAAAGTGTATGTAGGTGGGATGAAAAGCCGACAATCAATTGCAAAATGTTGACCTTTCGTATTGAAGATATGGATTTTTTTCCCAACACACCAAAAAAAATATGGTCTTTTTGGGAAAAAAATCCATATCTTTAATATGAAAGGTCAAAATTTTCAATTGACCGCCGGCTTTTCCTCCCTGCTACATACACTTTAAGAATATATCATTAAATTTTTATAATTTACTTCGAGGACTGTTACAAATAAAAAATTTGAAAAATATCAATTTTTTATAATTTGTCATAAAATTTGCATTATATTGTGATTTTCAAAAAATGAAAATTATTTGATATCAGAAAGACATGCTTCGTATTCAGAATGCAATTCGATAGGTCTGAGGTGCTCTCATGTCCCACAAAAAATACTGTCGAAACGCAATAAACGCTCATTTTAGATCCCTTAAGGGCTGGGGTATGAACGTTTGGACAGTATTTATTTTGGGACATTAGAGCACATCAGACATATCGAATTGCATTCTGAATATGAAGAATGTCATTCTGATATCAAATAATTTTGATTTTTTGAAATTCGCAATTTAATACAGATTTTATGGCAAATCATTAAAAATTGATATTTTTGATATTTAACAGTACTTGAAGTAAACTTTATAAATCTGATGATTTATACTTAAAGTATATGTAGGTGGGATGAAAAGCCGATGATCAATTGAAAATTTTGACCTTTCGTATTGAAGATATGGAATTTTTTTCCCAAAACACCAAAAAAAATTAGGTCTTTTTGGGAAAAAAATCCATATCTTCAATATGAAAGTCAAAATTTTCAATTGACCGTCGGCTTTTCCTCCTGCTACATACACTTTAAGAATATATCATTAGATTTATATAATTTACTTCGAGGACTGTTATATATCAAAAATTTGAAAATATCAAATTTTATAATTTGTCATAAAATTTGTATTATATTGTGATTTTTAAAAATGAAAATTATTTGATATCAGAAAGACATGCTTCGTATTCAGAATGCAATTCGATAGGTCTGAGGTGCTCTCATATGTCCCACAAAAAATACTGTCGAAACGCAATAAACGCTCATTTTGGATCCCTTAAGCAATTTGTAATGCACACAAGTTGATTGTAGTAGTATAACAATTTTGTGCTTGCTCTAATAAAACAATACGTGCATTAGACTATGCCATAGTCGATTTTTTTTAAATAAATATATGTTATTAATCATGATGAACGCATTCAGTTTAACTCGAAGTTATACTGATATTTATTACATCAAAATACTAGTATAAGATGGTTATGAAAAAGTTTATATAATTATATTTGTGACAGTAAAAGTAAAGTATACGTAGACTTATATTATTGAATGCAACATATCAAAAATGGCATAACTATAATGGCACTTCTTCAATACTGAACAATTCTAATTTTAGAATCTGCCAGTTTATTATTCGCGAAAGCCCAAGTTAAAAATCGACTATGTACTTTGAATTTTACACGGGACTTTGAATGGGCAAAGTCCCTAACACACACACTGTCAATCATACTTGTTTATCAATCCAATTAAACCGCAAGCAAGTACAAGACGCGCTCAGGCTACAGAGAGTTTAATGTTCCCGCCAACACAAAGGGCGGTATAGTTGTGTACCGGTACCATGTAGTTATTAATGGTAATGGCAGGTGCCCGGAGGATTTAAACCAACGAGATCTGGGCGACCAATCACAAGCCAGATCCATTTAAAGATGCATTCCCGGGATGCATTACATCATGGCCAATTTTAGTAGGCCAGCCATACTGCAGTTACTGTCCGTTTTCACAATACACAGTGCTCTCACCATTGACGCGTGACCTCTACAAATTATGTATGTTGGAAGAATGGGCACTTGACTAGTTAACATTACTGTGTGAAAAATAACCAGCCAATATTTAAAGTATTCTCCAAACTTCTAGCAAATATATTTCTCTAACATGACCTAAAATTACAGCTAGGTTAGATGTTCAGAAGGTGTCGCACTTTCGTAGAATATGAGTGAGGGCAAAGCATAGCTAGCTCATAGCTAGCCAACTCCCCGTGTTAATTGAATGGAGATTTGACCGAAAATATTGAGCTATATTGGTAACGGACCGCTCCGTTCTGAAGGATGCCACAAAAAATGGTACAAGCTACATTTAAAGTATTCTATGAAATTCTAGAAAATATAGTTTTGTAACATGTCCTAAATTTTTAGCTAATTTAGGTGTTTGGAGAGGGTCGCACTTTTGTGTTTTAGGAAGGATATGTAAACGACAGATAACACCAAAAATATGAAGAAATTATTTCCAAACCGTGTTAAGTCAACAATCATTATGTTGCTCATTTTCAAGAATGCTGGTTAACAAAAAGCAGGCCATTGTCTCATTTCGTGAACAAAGGTCCACATACCATTGTTTCCTTCCGTTTCCTTTATAATCGGTTACCCAACTGAAGCTATAATATCAGCTTTATTGCGATATCGCACATGTAAAACAGACACATGTGCACAACCAGAGAAGATCCGATTTAATCAGTTGAGCTGTTTCAATGAGTGTTATCTTGGTTTAATAGCTTTTAATGGGGTTTAAGTCCTGCAAAGGTCGAGATGAATTCTACTGTAGACATGACTGCATCATGCAATCCGACAATCTCATCCATAGACAGCCGTGTTAAACATGTTAACCGCAATCCAAAGTCAGTATCCACTTGGGAAGCTAACAAACAGAGGGAGTTCTGTGACTGAAAAGATCAGATGTGAAAATCTATCAATTGTGCAAAGGACGAATCTTTTTGCATTGGAACTATTACACATTAGGGTGCACACAAATACCAATGACAGCAACTTTTTCCTGTACGGGGGGCCAGAAAGTAGCCTCAAAGGGCCCAATGTCCCATAGCTGATTTATTCAGGTGAAGAGAGACATGGATGAATCTTTTTGCATTGGAACTATTACCCATTGGGGTTTACAAAAATACCAATGACAGCAACTTTTTCCTGTACGGGGGCCCAGACAGTAGCCTCAAGGGGCCCAATGTCCCATAACAGGTTATTCAGCTGAAGGGAAAAATGTATGAATCTTTTTGCATTGTAACTATTACACATTGTGGTGCACAAAAATACCAATGACAGACAGCAACGTTTTTCTGTTCTGGGGCCCAGACAGTACCCTCAAAGGGCCCAATGTCCAATAACTGATTTATTCAGCTGAAGAGAGACATGGATGAATCTTTTTGCATTGGAACTATTACCCATTGGGGTTTACAAAAATACCAATGACAGCAACTTTTTCCTGTACGGGGGCCAGAAAGTAGCCTCAAAGGGCCCAATGTCCCATAGCTGATTTATTCAGGTGAAGAGAGACATGGATGAATCTTTTTGCATTGGAACTATTACCCATTGGGGTTTACAAAAATACCAATGACAGCAACTTTTTCCTGTACGGGGGCCCAGACAGTAGCCTCAAGGGGCCCGATGCCCCATAACAGGTTATTCAGCTGAAGGAAGACATGGATAAATCTTTTTGCATTGGAACTATTACACATTGGGGTGCACAAAAATACAAATGACAGCAACTTTTCCTGTACGGGGGCCCAGACAGTAGCCTCAAAGGGCCCGATGCCCCATAACAGGTTATTCAGCTGAAGGGAAAAATGTATGAATCTTTTTGCATTGTAACTATTACACATTGTGGTGCACAAAAATACCAATGACAGACAGCAACGTTTTTCTGTTCTGGGGCCCAGACAGTACCCTCAAAGGGCCCAATGTCCAATAACTGATTTATTCAGCTAAAGAGAGACATGGTTGAATCTTTTTGCATTGGAACTATTACCCATTGGGGTTTACAAAAATACAATGACAGAAACTTTTTCCTGTACATGGGCCCAGACAGTAGCCTGTAACTGGTTATTCAGCTAAAGGAAGACATGCATAAATCTTTTGCATTGGAACTATTACACATTGGGGTGCACAAAAATACCAATGACAGCAAATATTTCGTGTTCGGGGGCCCAGACAGTAGCCTCAAAGGGCCCAATGTCCCATAACTGATTTTTCCAATTTTGTCATCTTCCAAGAGAGAACTACACCAGGAGTGCTTATCTTAAGAAGGGTGAAATTAGACTCCGAAGATGACCGCGCTGGTGATCTACCAATGAACTACCCATTCAGCTGAAGAGACACATGGATGAATCTTTGAATTGTAACTAATACCCATTGGGTATACAAAAATACCAATGACACCAACTTTTCCTGTACGGGGGCAAGACGGTAGCCTCAATGGGCCCGATATCCCATAACTGGTTATTCAGCTGAAGAGACATATGGATGGATCTTGTTGAATTGGAACTATTGTACATTGGGGTCTACAAAAATACCAAGGATAGCAACTTTTTCCTGTACGGGGGCCCAGACAGTAGCCTCAAAGGGTTTGATGTCCCAAACTGGTTATTCAGCCAAATAGACACATGGATGGATCTTTTTGAATTGGAACTATTGCATATTGACAAGTTATGGGACATCGGGCCCTTTGAGGCTTCTGTCTGGGTCCCCGAATAGGAAAAAGTTGCTGTCATTGGTATTTTGGTAAACCCCAATATGCAATAGTTCCAATTCAAAAAGATCTGTGTGTCTCTTTGGCTGAAAAACATTTTTAATGGTTTTTAAATATTAAAGTGAACAATAGCCCATGAAGAGTGACACTATATATGCACTATATAAAAGAAAACCACATTTGCCAATCAGTGGTTCACCGTAGCTTAGGAACAACAAGTGTGAAGGGTAAAGCATCAGACATGTGAAATAAGATCCTTATGCACGCTGCTCTTGAAGGATGGTGCTGCTCCGACTACCCCATCTGGTAGGCTATTACACATTGTGGTGCACAAAAACCAATTATGACAGACATTATTGAATGCTCCTTTGATATCCAGGGCAGTCAGACGCAGGTCGTTGCCTCTGTCCAGGAAGTAGGACCACTCTTGGGTCAGAATGGTAAAGATATCAGTTATATTGTGGTATGGCCTAAATCCAAACTAAATCTGATATCAGTTGGTTTTCAAGGAGGTAATTCTGAAGTTGGTTCTGTACAACAGACTCCTTGCTCTTGCTGATGGTGCAGAGCAGAGGTACATAGATGAATTAGACTTCGCATCTCTTGTAAATAGGGATGAAAAGTGCAGTCTTCCATTGGCTTGGAAAGACTCACTTGGAGAAGCAAAGCTCAAACAGCAGACTGAGTGGTCTTGCCAGTTATGCGCTGTATTCCTTCAGGACGCTTGTAATGATTTCATCAGGACCAGTAGCTATATCTTTTCCTTTGAGCATGTTGCTGAAGCTGAACTTCAGGACCCGGCTTCAGGAGCAGATTTGTCTGTGCGGGGAAGCTAACATTTTATAGCGGCAAAGGTCTGGCAAAATGTTTCAGCTCTGACTTTTGATGTAGTGTAGACTTGACGCCCATTCAGCAGCACTGGTATATCAACTCTGATGGGAATACCAGACAGGGTGTTAGAATTTATGGGCTATCGGGCCCTTTGAGGCTACTGTCTGGGCTCCCGTACAGGAAATTAGTTGCTGGCATTGGTATTTTTGCAAACCCCAATGAGTAGTAGTTCCATTGCAAAAAGATGCATCCATGTGTTTCTTCAGCTGAATAAACCAGTTATGGGACATCAGGCCCTTTGAGGCTACTGTCTGAGCTCCCATACAGGAAGAAGTTGCTGGCATTGGTATTTTTACAAACCCCAATGAGTAATAGTTCCATTGCAAAAAGATGCATCCATGTGTTTCTTCAGCTGAATAAACCAGTTATGGGACATCGGGCCCTTTGAGGCTACTGTCTGAGCTCCCGTACAGGAAGAAGTTGCTGGCATTGGTATTTTTACAAACCCCAATGAGTAATAGTTCCATTGCAAAAAGATGCATCCATGTGTTTCATCAGCTGAGTAACCAGTTACGGGATATCATCGTGGATATCGGGCCCTTTCAGGCTACTGTCTGGGTCCATGTACAGGAAAAAGTGTGTAAACCCCAATCATGCTATTAATTATGGGTAATAGTTCTAAAGATTCATCCATGTCAGTGGCGTACAGTGGCCGCCCCTTCCCCGGGGGCTGAAGAAAAGCCAATTTTGCCGCCCCTTCCTCAACAGCCCGAAAAGGTTACCCCAATTTTTTTTACGGTCGTTTGAAAAACTGAAGAACATAAAAAAAAAAAAAAAAAAAGGGTTTATATAAAGCCCTACCGCCCAAAAGCAACACATTTTGATGTATAGTACAATTTTTTCACTTTTTCCGCCCTTTTTTCTTTACTAATTCTTTTTGCCGCCCCTTCTTCTTCCGCCGCCCCTCTTTTTGCCGCCCCTTCTTCTTCCCGCCGCCCCTTCGATTTTGCCGCCCCCTGCTTTGACCCCGGGGGGCTGGCGCCCCAAAGCCCCCCAAAAAAAAACGCGCATGCATGTGTCTCTTCAGCTGAATAAATCACTTCGGGCCTTTAAGGCAGCTGTCTGGGCCCCCGTACAGGAAAAAGTTGCTGTCATTGGTATTTTTTAGACCTCAATGTGCAATAATTCCAATTCAAAAAGATCCACTCACGTGTCTATGTTTCTTCAGTTGAATAACAAGTTATGGGATATATTGGGCCCTTTCAGGCTATTGTCTGGACCCATGTACAGGAAAAGGTTGCTGTCATTGGTATTTTGTTGACCCCCCTGTGCAAAAGTTCCAATTCAAAAAGATCCACCCACGTGTCTCTTCAGCTGAATAACAAGTTTTGGGATATCGGGCCCCTTGAGGCTACTGTATGGGGGCCCTTACAGGAAAAAGCTGCTGTCCTTTGTATTTTTGTAATCCCCAATGGGCAATAGTTCAAATTCAAAAAGATTCATCCATGTGTCTCTTCAGCTGAATAACCAGTTATGGGTCATCGGGCCCTTTGAAGCTACTGTCTGGTCCCCCGTACAGGAAAAAGTTGCCGTCATGTAGTGTCATTAGTATTTTTGAAATCCCCGATGGGTAATAGTTGCAATGCAAAAAGATTCATCCATTTCTTCCTTCAGCTGAATAACCTGTTATGGGGCATCGGACCCTTTGAGGCTACTGTCTAGACCCCCATACAGGAAACAGTTGCTGTCATTGGTATTTTTGTGTACCCCCAATGTGTAATAGTTCCAATGCAAAAAGATTTATTCATGTCTTCCTTCAGCTGAATAACCTGTTATGGGGCATCGGGCCCCTTGAGGCTACTGTCTGGGCCCCCGTACAGGAAAAAGTTGCTGTCATTGGTATTTTTGTAAACCCCAATGGGTAATAGTTCCAATGCAAAAAGATTCATCCATGTCTCTCTTCAGCTGAATAAATCAGCTATGGGACATTGGGCCCTTTGAGGCTACTGTCTGGGCCCCCGTACAGGAAAAAGTTGCTGTCATTGGTATTTTTGTAAACCCCAATGTGTAATAGTTCCAATGCAAAAAGATTTATCCATGTCTTCCTTCAGCTGAATACCCGGTTATGGGGCATCGGGCCCCTTGAGGCTACTGTCTGGGCCCCCGTACAGGAAAAAGTTGCTGTCATTGGTATTTTTGTGCACCCTAATGTGTAAAAGTTCCAATGCAAAAAGATTCGTCCTTGTCTCTCTTCAGCTGAATAACACCATATGGGCGGGCCCCTTTGGGGCTACTGTCTGGGCCCCCGTACAGGCCAAAATTGCTGTCATTGCTATAGGCATGATAAGTATCCTCCTGGGAGTGATATCCAACAAGTTTTGTCCATGTCTCTCTTGAGCTGAATAAATGCATTTTTGGCCCCCTATTTTGTGACCCCCAGGCTTCCGGTACAGGCTGTGACCCGGCAGCAATATGGAATATTGAATCTTGGGCCTATACTAACATAACCAGGCCATCAAACCTTTTGTCTCTTCTCAGCTGAATGAATTGTCTGGGCTCAACTCAAAAACTGGTCGTATGCACTGCCGCGTGCAAATACAGACAGATACCTCAACTCATTTGTCCCTCAAGCTATGTTTTATCATAACTCCAAGTACCGTCGTTAATTTGTGTTTTCATACCATTTCTAGGGAGTGCCTTTGAATTTCCTTGTGCTTGTAATACCTGTTTTTGTATTATGCTTGTTCTCTCAGAGGCTCCGGAAGATTTGGAATATTTGGGGGGGGGGGCCAAAATTTGTGGCCTTCTCCGAGACGCGAAACGCTGAAGGGGGTGGGTGCGGGAGGCGGAAGCTTTTGAAATGCATACATTTTTACATGAATTGTACCTTAAAATTATGAATTTTACCTTAAAATTATGAATCTGACCCTAAAATTATGAATTTTACCTGAAAATGTATGAATTTGACCCTAAAATTATGAATTTTACCCGAAAATTTATGAATGTTACCCTAAAATTATGAATTTTACCTCAGATTATTGGGGGGGGGGGCTCTAGGGTACTTGCCCCCCAAAAAAAAATTATTGAGGGGCCGCCCCCAGGCCCCAGCGGTTCCGGAGCCACTGTCTCTAATGTATTTTATTATGATCTCATGTGCATGTAATTTCCAGAAATGGATTAGGCTAATAAAGTTTAACATTATAATGTTATCACAACGTTTCGATCAAAACCAAACGCGTTTATAACACGTTTATATATAACGTTTTAAAAACGTGTTTTGTTCTTCAGTTTCTTTTAAAGGCAAATTGCTGCAACTGCATTGCTGCAACTGCATCAGCAATCACGCAAGTTCTCCACATTTTCTTTGCATGGCGTTTTTAAGCATATGGACTTTAATAAATCGTATATATACTTTGAAGTCCAATTAATAACCTCGATTTGCTTTGTACTCGACGTTTCTCATCAATTCCTATTTTACAATATTAGCTACATGTATTTGAATGGGACTTCAACCATGTCAACTTCTTCAATATTGCTGTTTTCTCCCGGGGGGCTCCCACTTTGGAGGTGACGCGTTTGTAGGGCTGTTAAGCCCCCCTTTTCAGCATCTCTGTCACAAGACCCCATATTTTTTACGAACACATGCTCTGTCACCCGAAGACCCCCTATTTTCCCATTTGATCTGTCACCCAAAGACCCTTACAAGTTCAATTTGAACAGCAACTTTAATTTTCCACTGATTTTGTAACGGCGGTAGGCCTACTTATTTTGAAAAATTTGAAGCCATTTAGAACTAGAAATTCGAATTTCGAGGTTTCTGTGGCGCTGTTTCGGCTCTCACCCAAAGTTTCCATATATATAAAAAAGGTCATGTTCTCACCCAATGACCCCATATTTTTTACATTTTGCTCTCACCGATCATGCTCTCACCCAATGACCCCATATACATTTTGCTCTCACCGAATGCCAAAGTGCGAAAGTGCCAGCCCTACACCCATTTCATATTGAAGTGCCCCCGGGTGTTTTCTTCGTTTTTTGCCAATGTTTTCATTTCAAAAATACCAAATGACAATTTGAATGACTTATCCTTCACTTTTAAGCAATTTATTAAGCATTTTAATTTTACATAATATTGTGCTGGAATCACTGAATGGGACTTTAATTTTCTCTACAGGCGGTGGTGGTGCCGGTGGCAAGGAAGAAGAAGAAATGCAAGGAAAAATGACGACTACAGCCGAAAGTGGAATGGGTAAGTTGAGTGGTAAGGGGCGTTGGTGGGGGCGCATTTGACAATGGTGGGGGTGCAGATCATGACAGCTACATCATGGTACAAGAATAATGCACTATCAACACAAATTGCTGCAATAGCAATAAGAAATCTCCGCATTTTTCATGCGGGGTTTGAAGCCATGGCGAGTTTTTCATCAAGTTTTTTTTTTCAAACCTGATTTTCTGCATATTTGTAATGTTTACACATGTCCCAACTTTGAATAAAAAACCCAACAAACAAACACACAAAAAAAACACTTGAATTTTAATGTTTAATGTCCTGATTGCACAGATGGTGCTGGCGGCGGCAAGGAAGAAGAGGAGGAGGAGGAAGAAGAAAGAATGGACGTCACAACAACCGAAAGTGGGGGTAATGGTGGGGGCGCAGGAGACAATGGCGGTGGTGCAGGAGGGGATGACACAGGAGGGGATGACACAGGAGGCGGCGAGGAGACTGGAGGCGGTGAGGAGACTGGAGGCGGCGACGACACAGGAGGCGGCGGCGACACTGGAGGCGGCGGCGACACTGGAGGCGGCGGCGACACTGGAGGCGGCGGCGACACTGGAGGCGTCGACGACACAGGAGGTGACGACACTGGAGGCGGCGACAATGGAGGCGGCGACACTGGAGGCGGCGACACAGGAGGCGGCGACACAGGTGGCGGTGACACAGGTGGCGGCGACACAGGAGGCGGCGGCAATGGAGGTGGGGGTGGAGACACAGGCGGAGGAGGAGGAGGTAGGCCTATAATAAAGTGAAAGCATGGAAGGTATAAAGTTGTTCTATCCGGCCTATAATAGTATGCTCGGCAACAGCTATACCGTGCGAATATTTAAACTATAGAACCGTTTTAAGGAGTGTTCAGAAATACTTTGGTGGGGGGGCTGGAATTTTTTTTTTTTTATGTCGAATTTTTTACCCCCTTCGCGAACCCAAAACTTTTTGACCCTCTCTTAATGGACCTAAAACTTTTTGACTCCCCCTCATATGGGTTCAAAACTATTTTGACCCCCCCATCATAATGTACTATCCTACATCAAATGGCACAGGAAACATATTAATGATACTAAAATTTGTATTCATGTGCAATGAAATTGTACACATGTCATTGATATAGAATATGTGGAATTGAGGAAATGTTTTTAAGTAGCAAGTAAGTATGTTTATGCAACCCAGGATTAATAAATCATAATGATTGGAATCAGTGGTAACCAGGTGGTGGCCGCATTGCATTCAGTAAATTTTCATCGTCAACCGTGAAATTGACATTTTAAAACGCTTGAAATATCACAAATAAATAGGCCTATGTTGATAAATAATAGAAATACAAGCTAAAACCGTTGGGGTTCGATAATGAACCCCACAAAATTAACCGAGTATATTGGAAAATGCCATATACAACTCAACTGATCATACTTTTCCTACATTCGACCTTGCATGATTTTTGAGTTGACACAGTCATGAAAATAACTATAGATACTAGTCTCGGGCCAGACTGTATGTGGCTATCACGAACATACATGTTTGTTAGGAGGATCGACGAGTGTCAGACCGACGCAAACTGGCTGTGTAGGAGACTATATAGATACTTGACAAGACCATTAGTAGCCCAGTTCTGAACCTTTTCGCCAGTAAGTTAACTCAAACCGGCAGTGTATATATCGAAAGCAGTGAAATCGGACATTCCTAAGCGAAGATATTGAGTTCGTAAGTTCTGGTATTACAAAATTGGAAATTGAGATATCGTGGGTAAAAAGCTGAAAAGACAAAAAACCCAACGACAACAACAACAACAACAACAACAAAACAAACAGACCAGAACAATTTGGAGTACATGTAATGAATTAAAAGAGTTGACATGAGATTAGGAGTTAATGTTTTCTGCTGTTTCAGTGTGCATGTTCTCATCGTTGATGGTTTGGTGGACTGTCATGTAGATGTAAGCGTGATCCTAAAAATGCCTTTCACATTGACCAAAACTAATTACAAGACCTCTTCTACATTGAGGCTGGCTTTCCTTTTAAAGGGAATTTTATCATTGATCATTCATAACAATAGGTATCTGATGGATCAGTGAAGATAAGAAGGGTTTATAATATATTAGTAACCTTGATATTATAGTACATCTCGAGGAAAAAGTGCAATGGACATGTTTTCATTTTATGTTTCAAATATCCCGCGCATGAAAATTGAGTATTTAACCCAAAAATGAAAATGGAACAATTTATTGGAAATCTGTTTTAACAGATTTGTTGACATCTTTTTCTGCACTGTATTATACCTAAATTAAGAAATTTGATAAATATTCAAAGAAAATATAGGTCATCCAAAAAATTGTGATTTTTACACATTTTGGGGCAAAAAAGGAAAAATAAGCAAAAATATCAAAATCTGTCTAACAGTTTCATTCATCAAGTCATAACAAACGGCCTACATGCTTAATTTCTAATAAAATATTGAAATTGTGAAAAATATAGGTATTTATTGATTTTCATGTTTTTTCTTGCAAATATGCTAATAATATGCAAATTATGAAATTGCAAAATAACGTTTCTACATAGCATACATCTTTCAAGTATGATGTTCAAAATGACAGACATCAAAAGGAGATTCGATGAAATGTAAAGGTGTAGTAACAATTTTGGCATGGACTGTCTGGTTAGGCAAAGTACGGTAAGTTGAGCTGTACGACCGGGAGGTTTCACAAGTTGCCGGCTCGATCATGTCATCCGCCGCCTGGTGGCAACGGAAGCATTACAATTTAGGTGGGGGTCGGGGGACGAGTATATTTTGTTCTGGTTTTACTGCATGGGACTTTTTGTTGCGGCGAAGCGCGCAAAAATCTTAGACTATCATTTTAGCCCAAAATAGAGGGGCATAGGCAGTTTTCTTGGTGTAGGGGGGGGGGATAAAATTGCGGGGGCACAGATGAAAAAAGAAATTGCAGTTGCAAATACATATACCGGTTTTGTTTTTTAGAGAGACTACATGTATTTGAGCTTCCATAAAAGGCTTTATTGGGACAAAAAGCATGCAAAAATTGTGTTTCGCCCATGATGGGATGAAAATGCCTTTATTGTGACAATGTGCGCACACAGAGTGCAAACATTTTGTATTTTACACTATTTTGGCCCATGATCGGGGTGAATTTGGATGGAAGGGGGCTCCTTGCTCCTTTTCTTTGCCCTCCAGATTTTCTTTTTCATTTTATTGTCAGAGGGGCACTTTTTTCTTTCCTTTTTTGTCAGGGAGCCTGTCTACGCTACTGCCGCCAAATGGTGTGTTTTGCTAATTGAATACATGAATATAAAAGCCACCCAAGTCCATGGGAAGTGATTTTGAGAGAAAAACCTGTGTATCATTTTAATTCCTTCAGTTAGATTTACCTGTTCAATATGATAAGTTTTACGTGCAAATGAGTGGATTAACCTGTATTAGGTATGACGATTAGCATTTCAGGGACTTCGTGGGGTTCATTTTAAATTTTGGACTTGGGTGGTTTTTTTGAATCATATACAAAGACAACAATGTTAGAATGAGATTACCACTAGTAAGATAATACAAAATAAAGCACACAGGTATGTATAATGTTGATAACCATTCTGCCATGTAATATAAACCACACACTTTCCTTTATTAAACCCATTTTTTTCAAAAGTCACTCTCTAGCAATGAATGTGTTACAAGTGGACTTTTATACATACTGGATTTCAATCAATGTGTTACAAGACTCAAATTATGGAATAGGGTGATTCTTTCATACATGCTATTTTTCACATGCTCAATAGACACAGAGGATGAATTTGAGTTGTTCTTTCATACATATGACAGGCCTATGTATAGCAACGATTTCCCATGCTTAACTCAATTTGGCCAAAGTATGGACTTGGGTGGCTTTTGTATTCATATATTCAATTGATGGGCCAGTTCGCGTGATCGCGAAGCGCAAAATGTTGCAATTTTACCCTATTTGGGCCCAAAACATGGTGCTTTTCGATGCATGCTAAAAAAAGTTGCACATGGCAATTATTGCTTTATTTTTACCCCCCCTACGTGCCGAAAAACTTTTTAACCCCCTGTTCATACACCCAAAACTTTTTTAACCCCCCTATTCAGAACTCCTAAAATTTTATGACCCCCTACATATTTTCCAGCCCCCCCACCAGAGTATTTCTGAACACTCCCTAATATTTGAAGATTTCTCGAAAGTTATTAACTGCGTCTGTGCACGTTTTATTTATATCTAATTAAAAATATTAAAAGTAAATATAATTTATCTATGCATCAGACTAACTTTTTTTTTCAAATTTGTTGTTTTCCATTTCCAATTTTGTTTTGATAGGAAAGCCTGAGGTGTCAGGGGAATTGAAATTGCCAGGAACGATCACGCCGGCTTTAATGGATACCAAATCGCCCGAATTCATGGCAAAGAAAAAGGTGATGGAGGATCAAGTAGGTATAACCTATGTATACGGCTAAAATTTGTTATGTCTGAAAAAGGTCAAATTTCACAGTATTTCTGGGCTGCACAGGCTGCTGTGAAAATTTTCGTTGAAGAACAGAAAGTCGCTCCAGAGAACTGAACCGTCACGACATCAGGTGAATGTTGCAACGGAAAACATTACCCACAAACAAACAAAAAAAACCCAAAAAACGACAGGATAATATTTTTTAAATCCATTCCCAAAAATTTATAGTGTTGTATTTTTCTGGAATGGAGTTTATAATGAACTGCTAAATTGTACCATTTTATGTTGATGTAGCATAAATTCTTCCATGTTTTTGTTCAGATAGCGGATGCTTTAAAGGATGAAGAGAACTTTGAATCTGTGAATGTCATAGGGTTCAGGTAAGCGCCATATCTAATTTATTTTCTAAGTTCTTTTGAAAACACATTTAAAGGTCCTAGGCCCGTACGCAGGATTTCATTTGGGGGAGGGTGCTGATTTTTCCAGGGGGCGATTTTGTGAAAAGTGGACTTTTAAATCTTCCCAAAATTTGGACCTTTTCTGTCCAAAAAGCGTAAAAACCTGAGACCAAAATTCAACTGGAAGTCGACCCCTCCCTAATTCATGAAAATCCTCCGGACGATATAAAACCCCCCCAATTTTATGTGGCATAGGAGCGGTGGGGGGGGGTAGACTGTTAGCCTTAGCGTTGGTGCCAGAATCATGATTACTTCAAGAAATGCCCTTAGACTATATGCCATAGTCGAATTTTATTAAAAATATGTTATTATTAGTCATGATGAACTCATTTCGTTGAACTCAAAATTATACTGATGTTTATTAAAATTAAAGTATTCAATAGTAAAATGGTCATAAAGAATTAAGAATATCAGATGATTAGTGACAATAAAAGTAATTGAATGCAACATTATCTTGCATAATTATAATGGCTCACTTTAATACTGAACAATTCTGATTTTGGAATCTACCAGTTTATTGATAGCGAACCACGAAAATCCGACTATGGACTTTGAATTTTAAGCAGAACTTTGCCCCGGGACTTTTCTCTCTAAAAACACACTGTCAAGCATACTTGTTTATCAGTCCATTAACCACAAGTACTAAGCATGGTATAGTACAAGACGCGCTAGATGTTTGATGAGAGATTAACTTTCGCGTCAACACAAAAGCGCCGCAAATACCACAGATAGTTGTGTACGGTGTAGTTAATGGTAGGCCTAATGGCGCGGGCCCGAAGATTTAAACCATAGCGAGATATGGGCGACCAATCACAAGACAGATCCATTTAAAGATGCATTACATCATGGCCAATTTTAGTTAGGCCAGAAATTGTCCTAACTCTCCATAGAGTCCCGTGTTAAAAATCTTCACCGCAAGGCAAAGTCAGTAGTCGACTATGGACTTTGAATTTTAAGCAGAACTTTGCCCCGGGACTTTGCTCTCTAAAAACACACTGTCAAGCATACTTGTTTATCAGTCCATTAACCACAAGTACTAAGCATGGTATAGTACAAGACGCGCTAGATGTTTGATGAGAGATTAACTTTCACACAACACAAAAGCGCCATAAAATACCACAGATAGTTGTGTACGGTGTAGTTAATGGTAATGGCGCGGGCCCGGAAGATTTAAACCATAGCGAGATATGGGCGACCAATCACAAGACAGATCCATTTAAAGATGCATTACATCATGGCCAATTTTAGTTAGGCCAGAAATTGCATAGAGTCCTGTGTTAAAAATCTTCACCGCAAGGCAAAGTCAGTAGTCCACTTGGGAAGCTAACAAACAGAGGGAGTGCAGTGACTGAAAAGATCAGATACAGATGTGAAAATCTATCAGTTGCACACAAATCAATATAAATCAGAGTTTTATGCTTAAATGTAATAGCCAGAGTATGCAAAATGGGCAAGTGGACTACGGAGAGGTCTAGAAATGCCCTGAGTCAACTGCCTTGAGTCCCGGCTTGAGTCTATCAAATTTATAATTTATTAACGTTGCACTGGTCCAACCTTTTTATTCACAGGAGTGGTAGCATCTTTGCCGACTTCACGGTTGTATTCAGTGATATTAGCGACGGCGTTGCTACCAATGCAGGGTTTGATTCAACACTGGACTACTTGTATGACGTTGTAACAACTACATTTGAGAAAGCTGCTGCCAACGGCACTTTGGAAATAGAGTCTTTCGAGATAATTCCAGGTAGGCCTAATTATCAATTATGTCATTATGAGTGCAGACCCGTAAACAGGGGGTGGGGGAGGGGCTCGCATGTGCGACTTTGGGCCTTTTTTGGGTGGGGTGGGGCATATATGTCCATGTTGAGGGTCGCACCCCAACTTAGTCCTCAAAACAGACAAGCAAATGAAAAACTACTTTAAAGCTACATTATATCATTTGCTGAGGACGCCCTCAATATTTGTCAAAATTCTGGGTTTTTTTACCGTATATCATGTATGCCTACTTTATTAAACCAACATACCCTGCAAAAATCAAGATCCTAGGTGCTGTAGTTTTGTCAAAATCCGAGATTTTGAATAAAACGCAGGAACCGTCGTTTTATTATTACGATGGAAATATTAGTCCAACGCATATGTGATGTTCATAACACAGTTTTCTTTCTGCAACCATAATGGGCCGCAATATTGAACCGCATAGTCCAAGGCAAGGTTCATTATTGTTAGGGTTATGGCTCAGTAGGGCCTTAGGGTTAAGGTAAGGGTTAGGGTTTAGGGTTAGGATTAGGGTATACTAGTAATAGTATATTGTATGTATGAAAACTTCCGTAATCAAGAGCTAATAAGTACAATAAACAAACACCTTTTATTTTGGCACGACTCATAGCACAGTGGTGTAGGCATTGGACTATGGATCCATAGATTGTGGTTTCGAACCCCATGCAGGTAAACCGTTGTAGAATTTCAAAACCTAAAAATTATTTGATATCAGGACATTCTTTGTATTCAGAATGCAATTCGATATGTCTGATGTGCTCCAATGTCCCACAATAAATACTGTCCAAACGTTGATACCCCATCCCTTAAGTAAGAGGAAATAATAATGGTAATAAACTTGTGTTATATCCAGCCCCATATACTCTACATGTATGTGTTATCGTTTTGCTGCCCATTATGGTTGCAGAAAGAAATTACGCGCGTGCGGAATGGTGATCTACACAACGAAGGATCGTACCGTAACACAACCGATGGAGTACGTGATACATATAGAGGTTGTGCAATGTGCATATGACGCGTCATACCGTAAATATGGCGGACTACTCAAATGTGTTAAATAAAAGCATGCTTGCAATCTACCATGATAGATCGTCTCACTTACAGTGGCGGCGCCACGGGAGGGGGGACATGAGGGGGCAAATGCCCCCAGTGAGAACTCTTGTCCCCTGTTGCCCCCCAGTAAAACACCCAAATTACGAACATTTCCACTTTTTGCGGCATTTTTTTTTCTTTTTTGCGGTTCAAATCCTTTGTTTGGAGCCAATCGATAAAAGTATGCAGGGTCTCTATTGGCGACATCGGTGCTGTAAATTCCAATTGTCTTTGCTTTGCCTTATAGTTATTCGGCTCAAAATTAAAAGGGGATATATCTGACAGTAAAAGCTAACATTTAATGGCAAACAAATACTAATCTATTTTTGTATGAAAATGTTATAATATGGCTTTAATTAGGCCAAAAAAAAAGAATTGTTGTGTTGCCCTCAACCGTCCGACCCTAAATCCTGAAAAATCAGGGTCGCAATTTTTTGTTTTTGAATGATGATTTTTACAGATTTGTTCAAAAAAATCAATGTTTTTCACTTAAAATTGATATTTTATTGAAAGACTAGTCTTTAGGGGTGGTGCAATAATTATGTGTACCCCCGGGGTGGTGAATTCTCAAAATAGTCTGCCAAAAATCACTTGCCCCCTTTTGGCCGTGCCAAAAAATCGGTGCCCCCCCCCCCTTTTTGATGTGCAAAAAAACCTTTGCCCCCCCCCTTTAGGCATGCCAAAAATCTTTGCCCCCCTTACACATGCAAGATTTTGGGGAACCTGAATTTAAAACCTTAAATTGTCTTATCATATAATGCGAGCGCAGCGAGCAGGAAATTTTGTATATTTGAACGTGTTCTTAATGTTTTCCTACGCCTTTTTAGGGCGTAATATAGAAACGGTGCCCAAAATATCTGTGCCAAAATTGCTTGCCCCCCTTTTCGACCTGCCAAAAAAACTTGCCCCCCCCCCCCCTCCCAAAAAATCCCCCTTTTGGTCCCCCCCCCTATAATTCACCACCCCGGGGGTACACATAATTATTGCACCACCCCTTAATTGATGTCTAACAGGTATCAAGAAGTCAAAATTGACAAATGTCCCCTTGAATTGGAGAAGTATTATTTAATAATTGAAGGGATTTAAAAAAACTGAAGGTTTAAAAAAAAATCCGACCATCCGACCCAACTTTCCCACTTGAGGGCAACACAACATTGTTTTTTTTTTTTTTTATAGCACTACTGCATCTGAATTTTTAATAAGTTCTCCTTTTGTAAAGATGCAAAGGTTACAAAGAAAGAGCCACAACTGCATACATGGAGGAGCGGGGGCCCAAATGGCCAATTTCGTCCCCCACCCCAGCAACTACACCGGGCAACTACATGAGTGCTAGTAAACCGATATACCGTAAAGGTTCGCCTAATGGTGCACTTGGGCTGTCTCCTTGCCTTGGGGTAAATTTCATATGCAAATATAGAGAGCTCCCTCCTCTGAAAGAATTAATGTTACCATGCCCTTATTTGCTGGTGGGAATTTTACTAGAGGGTACTTTTAGGTTGTACCTAAAATTCCATTTATGTGAAGTGAGCCCATAGTGTCATTAGGCGAATCTTTACGGTATTGTAATCGGAACTGGTTTGATGAAAACTTATCAAATTAATTATCGTCTAGGCCATAATGAATAGTCGTGACTCATGATTATGATATAGACATCTTCAAGAATTAAAACAATGCCCAATGCCTTTGAGACATATTCTTCTTTTAATAAAATTATTTTGTTCTTGCAGTTACGACGACGATGGCACCTAGTGCAAAGGTAGGTACATGTAAAGGCTGAGATACAGGGTGTCCCAGAATGATCTGTACCGGGAAAGATGGAATTTTTTAGGTATGAAGGGCATGTTAAATGTTCATATTGTTTTACATTTTAAGTTTTACATATATTTAGCTTTCTCAGATTTTTAGATTTTAAAATTGGACGTTTCTAGTAGAAGTTATAGAAGATTGCGTAAAAATGGTGAATTCTAAGTTTTGACAACGCAACCTATTTTGAAAATCTAACATTACTAACCGTTCAGCACAAAGTTCTTTGGAAAAGTTATGCAGGTATTTTAGTGGTGCCCTGTTCATATATCCACCAAATAGCCGATATCTATCTATTATTTATGACGTTACGAAGCAATCATTACATGGAATTAAGGATTTGCGGCCTAATCCCATTCTCTCTTTGGCAGTAGTTTTAGTTATTGTGGTGTGAGGTCCATGTCATTTGAAATGCTTGCAGAGGTCGAACTGGTTGTGGTACAATAAAGATGGCTCCTCAATTTATTGGGCAGCAGCGTGATTTCTTTCAAAAACTTACTGGCAAACCGGCAGCTATGTTGAGACGCAAAGAAGGTTCATTAGACGATTTCCGCGAGCACGCGTTCCAGTCAAAGGAGCGATAGTGTATAACGTAAAGAAGTTTGACGAGCACAGAACTGTCAGGAATCGGCAGAGTGAAGCTTCAGGTGCTCGTAAGACTGTAAGAACTAGAGCGAACATTGCAGCTGTCTGGCAAGCTTTAAGGCCCAACCCCAACAGTAGTTGTCGTCGAAATGCTGTGCCAAACATCCCACGCTCTTTATTTAATCGTATCATGCCATTTTCAAGGGTATGCGAGTCGTTTGCGCTGATAATGAAAAGCAGTTTTTCATTGATTTTACATTATTGCATGCCACGCCAAAACAAATAAAGGTAGCGTGCTGAAATTAACAGAATAAGTAGGAGACATGTCCAGCATTATAATGCATGTATCAAAAATAGATACACTGCCCGTCTTCTATTTTTAGTTATTTTTGCAAACACGGTACAAATCATTCTGGGACACCCTGTATAGTCTGAAGCATCACACAGTGTCATCGCCCCGATATCTTCATGGCAGAAAATGCCATGGTAGGTTGAATCCACAGCAACGGATGGCCATTGTGTTTAATAGTTTTTAAATGCATAGTGGGCTGAAGGACATCCGACCAAGGCTAATGACATTAGCCTGTGACTGACCTCTGTACGGTCAGCGAGCATTACATTCGCCATTGTCATCTGCTTATAGACTGTCTCTACGATAGTCTCCTACACAGCCACTCGTCGATCCTGTATGTTCGTGATAGCCACATACAGTCTGGCCCGAGACTACCTCCACGAGGTTCTACGCTGCGCTATTTAAAATCTTGAATTTTGGTCACTTTTTCAGCTCAAGACGCAAGCTACTCTCTCAAAGCGCAAACTAACGACTATCATATATGTTCAAAATATATATTCAAGTGCAAGGAACCACATCTGGTTTCTTTATACAAAATCATTTACGGGAGATATTCATCATTTTCCACCCCGGTATCCAAAGATTTATTGTCTGAATATCAATCGTGCATAGCACATTTACGTGTATCGATCCCGTGTATTCATTTCAGTGTCTCTGGTAGTATAATGTAATTATTAACCGGGCGATGTCGGTGTGTGTCGGTGTGCATCAGTTCCGATGGACGTTTGTCTGTGGCCCATTTCTGCTGCGACCACAGATATCAAGTATACACCCAAAGGTTACCGACTCAAATTGTACCATACGCAACACTATAGTAAATCCGCCTTCTTGAGGCACTTTTAAAATGAGCATTTCCTGTATCAGTCACCCAGACTCGAGTCATCATGCAGGGGGCAAGCACATTCATCGCAAGGATGCTTATTGCAAGCATGCAACCCGGGGGGAGCACTCGCATAAATGGTCTGTATGCATGCGTGACACAAAAAAAACAAGTAAAAGGGGGTGTTTTTTTAGGCAAGGCAAGTTACGCGCGTGACGCATTTAGCGTCTAAAAAACACTGATTTTCAAGAATAAGGGTAGTTCCTTTTCAAATTTTTGGTAATTACGAGTCCAAAAAGGTATATATTTTTCATATTTACTAGCCAAAATCTCATTAGGGGTAAATTCTTTATTAAATTACCTTATTAAGGAGCTAAATTTGCTGGTAGGGTAAAACTCGGTTAGGGAGCGTTTCGAAAAATATTTGGTCACACATGCGTACACTATCATACTTGAGTGGCCCCCTGGGCATGCAACAGACCTATTTGCATGCTTGTGCATGCCCGTATTGTTCCAAATAAAACCTAGCGCAAGCTTGCAGAATTGTCTTGCTTGTATATGCAAGCATGCGCAAATGCTTTGCAAGCTTGCAAAAATGCTTGCCATATTCACAAGGGTCACCCTACACTTGGGACACCCTGGTAGAACACTGGGTAAAACATCCATTACCCAACATCGGGTAAGTTTCACCCAATATCAGGTAAGTTTCACCCAATATCAGGTAAGTTTCACCCAATATCGGGTAAGTTTCACCCAACATCGGGTAAATTTCACCCAATATCAGTTAAGTTTCACCCAATATCAGGTAAGTTTCACCCAATATCAGGTAAGTTTCACCCAATATCAGGTAAGTTTCACCCAACATCGGGTAAGTTTCACCCAATATCAGGTAAGTTTCACCCAATATCAGGTAAGTTTCACCCAACATCGGGTAAGTTTCACCCAATATCAGGTAAGTTTCACCCAATATCAGGTAAGTTTCACCCAACATCAGGTAAGTTTCACCCAACATCGGGTAAGTTTCACCCAATATCAGGTAAGTTTCACCCAATATCAGGTAAGTTTCACCCAATATCAGGTAAGTTTCACCCAATATCAGGTAAGTTTCACCCAATATCAGTTAAGTTTCACCCAATATCAGTTAAGTTTCACCCAATATCAGGTAAGTTTCACCCAATATCAGGTAAGTTTCACCCAATATCAGGTAAGTTTCACTCAATATCAGGTAAGTTTCACCCAACATTAGGTAAACTAATGTTGGGTGAAATTTAGCCAATGTTGGGTGAAATTTATCCAATGTTGGGTGAAATTTATCCAATGTTGGGTGAAATTTAGCCAATGTTGGGTGAAATTTAGCCAATGTTGGGTGAAATTTATCCCAATGTTGGGTGAAATTTATCCAATGTTGGGTGAAATTTAGCCAATGTTGGGTGAAATTTATCCAATGTTGGGTGAAATTTAGCCCAATGTTGGGTGAAATTTACCCAATGTTGGGTGAAAACCCAATGTTTTACCCAATGGGCGTTGTTTTACCCAGTGTTCTAACAGACGTGTAAAAGCCATATTTGTACACTTTCTCTGCATCTGGCAAAAGCTCCAATCACAGACCCCTCACTTTTTTTGTGAAATTTCAAGTGCAATCTCATAACATACCCAAATAGTGGAGATGTTGTTTGTTATTTTCCCGGGGTTATTTTCCTCAAGTGTAAAGTTGCAAAGCCAAACATTTTGAGACCATTTTCATTACAAAAATGTCTGTTCTAATCCTGGATCTACTGATGTAGTCCAATATATTTTCTATTTTGAGACCTTTTTGAAACGATTACAAATGTTAATCGGATTTTATTATTTATCACAGGGCCGCATGTGCTTCTTCTGCACAGCGAACGCAAATGATGGAGAGGACCATGTGTGCAATGGTGTTCAGGAGAAAGGGGTTAGCAATGCTGTGGAATGCAGCGCCAATCAAGTATGCTTGGTAAGTTAAATTAAACTCATATGAGCACTTGAGGGGAGGGGGAGGGGGTACTCAAATTTGGTTTTGGTAGGGGTGTGTATTTGAAAGTGGATCCATCAATATACCAATTTTTCAAGAAATTGGGACCCATCGATATACCAAAAGTCAAAATTTTTGGCCAAATTTAACCCAAAATGTCTTAGTTATTTACAAATTTTCCCCCAAATATTGGGAAAATGTCACAAATTTTGGCTATAGTTGGGGCAAAATTGGGCTATTTTCCGGAAAAAAAAAGAAAGAAAAGTTTGAAAAAGGACCCATCCATTTACCAAAATTGACTAAGAAAAAGGGGTCATTGTTATACCTAAAGGCCGAAAATACTACCCATGTTTGTGGCACGTCCCCGCATGGTCATTTGTACTACAAGGAGAACTTTAAAAAAGTGCAATATTTATATGTACACCGGTGAATTCTCAAAATAGTCTGCCAAAAATCGCTTGCCTTTAATATCCAAAATATTTTTCCCCAGTTTTGGTGTGCATACCATCCCCTCATTTTGGCATGCCAAAAGTCTTTGCCCTTACACTTAACACATACAAGAATTAGGGAACAAACCCAAATTGTCTTTATACCATATAATTTGAACGCAGCAAATTTGGCATATTTGAATGTGTTCCTACTGAACGTGTTCCTACACCTTTTTAGAGTGTACCCTTACCAAAGTGAATGCCTTCGCTATGCAGTCACCTATGCAGTTGTACAGGCATTTATTTTATGTTGTTGATTTAGGTAGCTGCCCTAGTCGAAAACATCAAAAAATTACTTACACCACCTTAAGGCCCATTCAGTGATTTGCTCATCCGGATAATCGTAAAAATCATCAAAATTCAGCTTTCGGTACCTTTGTCTTTGTCATAGATATGCTAACATAGCCTGTGAGTGGTTCAGCCAAAAGCTGTGTATTTAAGACAAAATAAGACATTTTACACGAATCTGTAATTTAGATACGGACAATATACCAACATGCATTTTTAAGTTGAAAGGGGCTTCAACTTCGTCAGTACTACTGTTTTTTGCCAAATTTGTCATTTCAAAAATACCAAATGACAACTTGAATGACTTATCCTTCACTTTTAAGCAATTTATGCACAACTTTAATTTTTATACACTTGCGCTGGGATCACTGAATGGGTCTTTATGATCTGTCAAGAATCACCTGTCACCCCTTTCGACCTGCCACAAAATGCTAGCCCCCTTTTGGGCTGCCAAAAACTCTTTCCCCTTTATAATTCACCATGGGGTACACATAATTATTGCACCATCCCTTATGATGAGTTCGTCAGACGGCCAAATCTGAATTCGTCTTTTGGTCAATTCCATGGCCTTGAAATTTTATTCTGAACTTTTATTTTTTCTGAACTTTATTTTTCAGGAGGAATTGCTTACAACTAATGGTTTGTTTGTCAGGGGTACACGGAAGTGTATGATGAATGAAGAATGCATAGGGCCATCACAGAATGATGAACCAACATGCGACGAAGATAGCCAGACAAAATCAAAACTTGCCACCGATGCTGTGATACGGACCACTGCAACATGAAAGAGAACTGGGAGAAAAACGTATCTTCTGCAGTTTTTCCATTTTCACTGGTAATTCTGTCTACAATTGGTATCCTGAGTTGGTTACTGGGTTAATTGTAAAACGAAAAAATTGTTGTGTTGTACTTAAATCCTGAGCACATCAGACATATCGAATTGCATTTTGAATACGAGCCTTACGAGGAATGTCCTGCTAATATCAAATTATTTTGATTTTTTGAAATTCATGATACACATTTTATGGCAAAATGATTAATTTTGTGAAATTTATCAGTAATCAAAGTTGGGATGAAAAGCTGTCCATCAGATGAAAAATTTGACTATTCGTATTGAAGATGACGATTTTGTAGGCCTTTCTGGGGAACTATGTATATCTTTAATATAAAGAGTCACAAATTTTCAGTCGATGATTGGCTTTTCATCCCAGTTACATACACTTTACGTACATATCATTAGATTTATTAATTTTACTTTGTTAAATATCAAACATATCACATATTTAAAAATTTCCAATATACATTATAGCAAATCAAAAAAAAAAATCAAAAATGATTTGATATCATCAGGACATGATTCCTTGTAGAATGCAACTTGATATGTCTGATATGCTCTCAGGTCCCACAAATAACACTGTGCAAACATTGTTGTCCAGATAATGCTTCTTTTATGAGGGGCATTTGTCAATATAGACTACTGGATAATTGTTAGATAATAAATTTAAGACTAGTCTTAAGTGGAAAACATTGAGGCTTTGTAAAAATCATCATTCAAAAAATAAATAAATGAAAAACTGTGCCCTTATTTGTCAGGATTTAGGGTTGGTCGCTGAAGATGATAACACAACTTTTTTTTTTTTTTTAAAAACCCCCAAATCCATAATATTCACCCAACCCGTATGTTTCATCCTAACCCTAACATAAGGCCTTATCCTAAATGTAACACCAAGGGAGTGTTCATAAGGGGGGTGAACAATTTGGAACCTCGGACATCAAATTTTTGACCCCCCTTAAAAGGTGGATTTGATCCCCTTTATTATGGTCTAAAATTTGTTTGATCCCCCCTTCATATCCTAAAAAAGAAACCAAAATATATATTATTTACTCAGTTAAAAATTACCATTTGGAGTTATTACTCACTGAAGTCATAGTGTTACACCCAAATTGTAAAGTGCCCAAATTTTGTTGATTTGAAGCTTGAGAGTATACAATTGAAATACTTAACATTCATGCACATGGAGTGCGCAAAAAATTTGGAATGTGCATGCCCGGGTGTGCATGCCTTGTCGTACATGTTACCCTGGACTTTAAAACCCTCAATTTTTTTGATCCCCCTATTAAGGACTGAATTTTTTTGATCCCCCTGTTTAGGACCCAAAATTTGTTTGATCCCCTTATATCTTCCAATCCCCCACAAAAGTATTTATGACCACTTCCTAATTTAATATACCTTTGCTCAACTGACCCCTGATATGTCACTAAATAAGATTACTAAATAAATGTTCAAATATGCTCCATTAGAAAACCAGAGTACCAATGGTTCTGAGGCTCAATGGGCTATTCTACATCAGACACAAAAAGAAACTCGTCAGTTATATTCATCCTTGCTGTTCAATAACTTGACAATTCTGCTTATTCTGAAATATACATTTTGTTAATTGGACCTTTTTTTCTCATTTGACACCCTGTTCGTGAACATTGAGCAAGAATTGACCAAGATATGCGCCTCTAAACTCTCAAACCCCAAAATGAAAAGTGCAATTTTAACTTACACTGTGTGCGTTATTAATTGGCCTGTGGTGCTTGTGTGCAATACAACGATGCGCTCCCATTGAAAACCGCTGAAAATGCAACTTTTCTTTTTGGGGTTTGAGGCTTTGGAGGAGCATATCTTGTCAATTCTTGTTCGCTTTTTCACTAACAGGGTGTCAAATGAAAAAACCAAAGTCCAATTAACAAAATGAATATTTCAGAATAATCCAAAATTATCAGGTTGTTGAACAGCAAGGATGAATATAACTGATGAGTTTCTTTTTGTGCCTGGTGTAGTTGAAACCCATGTACACCCTGTGAAGGAAAGGACCTTAATCTACTACACAGGGAGTGTAGATTACAAATGGGAATCACCCTGTCAGGTAACCCCATTCGAAATCCACACTCCCTGGGGCTGGCATTTCCTTCGGAAGGGGGGTCCTAAATTTACAAAAAGTCAGCGTCATGTCAATAAAATTATGACCCCAATTTCGGCAACAAAAATTGTATGGCCCCCTTTTTGAAAAAAATAAACACACTACCAGTGGTCATCTTGTGACGCCCTACATTGTGGTCATCAAAAATTTTACGACCCCCCTATTTTTCTTTCCAAACATTTATGACCCCCAGTATATTTGGGACCCCCTTCTGAAGAAAATGCCAGTCCCCTAAGGTCGCATCTTCCATAGGGGGTGTATGGATTTCAACTGGAATAGCCCAATTGGTATTTGAAATGGAGCAATTCTATTTGAGCTTTGATCTGGTGATACCCTTTATGTGACTATAAGCTCTTCTTTGTAACTTTTATGAAATTATTTTCAATTGGTTTATTACCTTATTATTTTCAAACCAATAACATGATATTTATTTATTGAAAAAGATGTTGTATCTACAATGATGAGCATTTTCCAATAAGTATATTCTGGTTTACCCTGCGCAACTGTTGCATTAGGAGTTAGGATTATAGTTAGTGCAATGTGCGGGCGATTCCAGTATTATTCCCAATAAAGATTGTATGTAGCGCTTATGACCTTAAACCACTTGAAACCACTGCACTTTTAAAATTGTATTTGGTAAATTTCTTGCCTATGAATAGCACTTGTTCAGTGCTTGACAAACCATCCCTGGCAATAAGGGAGGGATCACTATTTATGCCAGGGGGGAGGGGACAGAGGATTTTGATCTATTTTCGCACAAAAATATCCCATCCCCCCTCATATCGAGGAAAAATTTCACATCCCCCATTAAATCCTTCACTCCTTGTATATAATTTCACGTCCCTCACTATTGGCAGAGGGGTCAGACCCCACCCTTTTTATTTGTGTGGCACCCTTTTAACCAAGGCACCCTTTTTATGTACGAAGTCAGGACCCCCCACGAGAAATGCTTTACATCTGCCATTTGTATACACTGAAAAAGAAAAAAAAAGCAATATAATCATATAGACTATATAGTCTGTATCCCTTTCTCGAGTCAGTAATTTAGATATTGGTTTTTTTTATTGTATCTCTGAATGTAATGATGATTGCATAAAAGTATACATTTTCAGAGAGCAAATGATGCCATGAATCCAACTAGCATTTATATAACAAATTTCTGCAATTTTTTTGTGGAGAAAATATCAAAATTTGATCTTACTTTACTGACTCGAGGAAGGTATATATGGACTATATATAGTTCCTGTGAATTTTCAAAATTGTAGCATCGTTTTTTTTGTCAAATAACTAGTAGCATCTTTTGATAAAATAACTGCACAAAAATATTTTTGAATTAATCTTATGTGTTTACAAAAAATATTTTATTATAAGAACTTGTAAGTGCAATATGTATCATAGAATATCTAACAAATATCTGAGTAGTCTCCTCCACCTCCACTCACTCCATCCAATGAAACAGTATGACAATGACAACAACATAAAGCCCATTTTACATCAATTGGTTTTCATGAGTCGTGAATATCACTGTCCTGTCCTGTGGAGTGATTAAATCAGAGCTTTATTCATGCTATTTTTTTTTCCTGGATGTACCTTTATGGCAAATCTGTATAGCCAATCAGAAATGACGTTATATGTTATCTTTCTTATGGCAAATCTGTATAGCCAATCAGAAATGGTGTTACATGTTACCTTTCTTATGGCAAATCTGTATAGCCAATCAGAAATGGTGTTATATATTAAAATTGGCAGACAGTTTATGTGAAGTGAGGGGAATCAAATAGGCTGTGGAGGAGACTAATATCCAGACACCTTGATTATAAGAAAAAGTACAAACTTGTAAAAATAGTACTAAGATATAAATTTTTATGTACATATTCTTAAATAACTTAATGTGTTAAATTCTATAATTACATGAATGTTACTTGATCCAAGTAATCCCAAGATATTGGAGTCAAATCTGTATGCACAAAACGAGTCAAACCAGGTCTGCATGTATGAAGATTAGTTCTATGATATTTACATTTTTGATATTTACATACCTTATTCTATATAAGCCCCACACTTGTGTGGGGGCCAAAATTAAAGGGATCCATCCCTAAGTCTAACCTCCATGTAGGCCAGGTCTAAAGTTAGACCTGGTGTATCTTGTTTTGTGCATATGGACCTAAGAATACCGACTCTGCCATGTTTGTTTATCACTATTGGATGGCAAAAAAAAAATGTACAAGTGTGTAGGAGCAATCACATTAATTTTGGTGAATACCAGAATCTAAAAAAAATTCTATCATTTGTGCATACATTTACCTTACTGTAAAACTCCCAGACACACATTTAATTGTCTGTGGTAAAACTAAGCCATCTTCTTTATGATGGCACATGAACTGGATCAAGTTACATTATTGTAGTATAGCATATACTGCAGACCATAACCAGTGGTGGTATACAGGGCAGGGCACATAAAGACAACTAAGGTTTTAGGTTTTGGCCTCCCATCCTTGTTCAAAAAAACAAAATAGGTTTTGCCCTTCCTCCCCAGTCAAAACAAGTACAAATTAATTGTAGAAAATTTCACACTTTTTGGAGAGTTTTTCTCTTCCCCAAAAATTCACTCTACCTAATGACCCCCTAACAAACCCCAACCTTGTGCCACCACTGTATGCAACTGCAAAATGTACTTTAGATGATCAGGTTTCAGAAGTTTGTTTTGTTGTATAGCCTAGTAGTAAGTGCAATGAATACCATTTACTTCCAGTGTTGAGCTGTTTTCATTTGTTTTCTAAACAGCAAACCTAACTTCACAAAAGTGCAATAATATATGAATGTAACACAAAAGTTCACATTTTACAATAATAGTTAAGTTATTACCCATTTTTCTTATAAGATATATGCAAAATTTTCATCAAAAAGTGTGGAAGGCCTGGCAGGCACCTTCAGATCCACAAATCCATATCATTTTCCCTCTTTTTTAGGGGGTGGTCCCTTGTATAGGTCTATCACAAGCAAGCAACTTTGAAATCTGACTGTTTTTAGTACATGTATGCTGTTACTGGTCTGTTGTTAGTAATAAAAGTAGCAATACATTTGATTAAGTAATATTATGTAGAAAACAATGTATTTTATGAATACTTATGCACCATAAATAGAAAGCACAATTGTATATTAAATATCCTAAAGAAAGGTTACATGTTGACGGTGATACCAAGATTTGCACTGTTTCTCACTTTTCTCAAAATGACTGAAATTTGGGGACTTACCAAATTACCGTATTTAGTTTATCCTCACATACTCAATTCAGCCAAATTGCGTTATCCTCATTGGGATATACCATTTGCCACCCCAAAGAAAATCATTACTCATAATCCTGTCTCTAAAAAGGTGCAGTGACTACGCATAGACACAGCACCTAGACATTGATCCACAAGCCTCAGCACACTTTACAGGTTGTCGCTGACCACTACAGCCCATTATCATTCCATGAACCATTTCAACAACACGGGTACTTTTTTTTTTTTTTGCAACTTCAAGAGCACACACCTTAAACCAGACCCTAATCTTAATATTTTGGGGTAGGAAGCATACTGCCAAATTTTCTACATGTATCTCTCTGTGCATTAAGCGACACAAATATTTGATCACTTTTCAACATGTAACCTTGTTCTTTACAACTTGAAGGCATTAACAGTGGTTCGCTACATTTATTAGAAAATCTAGAAATGTCATCAAAAAACAGATTTTTGCATTTTGAAAACAAACGTCAAACATATGTTTTTTTGAATTATTCTCATTTTTAAGCCATTTGTGCTATAGCTGATCAGTCACTGATAGTGCCTTTAAACACATGTATTGTTAGTTTTTGATAATAAAACCTAGACTTACTTCAAAATTGTTCATCTTATACAAATTCTGTCCAATTATATGAATAGGCACCTGCTGGTTTAATATTGTTAAAAAATACTAGAATATCTCATACCATTTTAACAAGTTTTGTTTAATTAGAAGAGACAGGTGAACAATATCTGAAAAATGAATTGCCAACATGATGGCAGCCCTTTTATGAGATACCGGATGGAATAAACATAAAGAATATTAATACTAGTAAAGAAAACAGTTTTGAATCTAAGTTAGTAACAGGGTCTGGTCTTTTTTTAATCATACCTTGCATATTCTATTTAAAAAATATTGATATAGTTTTACATTAAAGTGCTGAAATTAAATGACTGTAACAGCTGTATCCCTTAAGTGCCTTCTGCCATTATGAAATTTGTTCAAACATATATAAAATTTACAACCATCTACTTTTCTTACCCACTGTGCCTTAAACCAGTACCAATAATTATTTCATCACTCTCATAAACTAACTGCCAAAAATCATATTTTGATTTAATTTGACCAATTTGTAATTTTTGCCTGAATTAACTCTTTGCAAAGATAGACATCTGCGGTACATATGATCTTGGGGGGAGGGGGTGGCATGATAGTTTTGGTCAGGCAGAATTTTATTTTTGCTGCCAAAGGCAGTAAAATTTTATTTTCAATTTTAATGTATACATCCAGATTTGGGTTGACAAGTTTTTCTTAACTCATCACTGGGGTATTTTTTTTCCATATCCAGGCCTCTAACCAGGGGGCTAGGGCGGATGCCCCCCCCAAAAAAAAACCCCTTTTCGACCCAAAAAGTCCCATTTGCGAGTGTAGGTCCAAATTTTGGAAAAAAGTCCACTTTTTCAAAATCCGCCCCCAGTCCAAAAAGGTCCAGATTTTGAAAAAAGGTCCACTTTCTCAAAATCAGCCCCCTCCAAAATAAATCCTGGTTACAGGCCTGTCCATCTCACTAGTAGGCAAAGGTTTCACAACCCCCTGGAAATCAAATGGTGCCTATTAGTACTGTATAATGGTAAATTTGGCAAAGGTTTATATTTTCGCAGATTTCGTAAATGAAGTTTCATCCGCGAAATTAACGCCTTGCGAAAAAATGGAATAATGTATTGCAAGCATAGGGCAAGACTGGGCAATCATGCTAATAACAATCGCAAAAATGTCTCCCTCAGTCGAAATAAATTTGCCTCTATACAGTAGCACAACTGACAATGGCAATTATTTTATGGGCATGATGATTTTGTAATATAAGTATGAACTACAGTCTATTTTTCTAATAGTATTTTCTAGCACCTTTTTGTAACATTGTAACACCCTTCGAAATGGGGCATGCACACAAATTTGTGTGAAAAATATTTTACCTAGCTGCACATTAAATTAGGGCCCGAATATAGTCCAACATCATATTAATCATTAAGCACACTTTGCTGTATGCAACACAAATTTTGATGTAGCAGAAACAATATTACCATACTGACGCGAGTATAGTCCCACCCCGTTTTTGGGTGAACATTTTTCAAAATTGGGGGTTGGGACTACACTCGAATTTCAAAAAAAAAANTTTGGTTTTGTACTCTCCCTGGACCTAGACCTAAATGCTAGGATCATTCATGGTTGACCTAAAAAAAAAAAAAAAAAAAATTCAAGATGTTTTGTATTTTTAATATGAAAATTGATAATTTGTATTCATGTCATACTCTATTAATGATTTCAAAATGCATTCAAATTCAATGCATTTTGAAATCATTAATAGATTATAACATAAATAAAAAGTATCAATTATCATATTAAAAATACAAAACATCTTGAATGTTTTTTTCTTTTTTTTTAGGTCAACCATGAATGAGCCTAGCATTTAGGTCTAGGTCCTGGGACACTCTCAAAGCAGAAAAAAAAAAAAAAAATAACTTAATTTTTTTTTTTTTTGTAATTCGAATATAGTCCCAACCCCCAATTTTGAAAAATGTTCACCCAAAAACGGGGTGGGACTATACTCGCGTCAGTACGGTATGTCAAAAGTGTTGCAGCCAGGGCCTAATAAAACCTGTATTCATACATGTACACTCACAGATAGCAAGAACCAATCACAGCAAACATGAGAAAAATATGTATTAATTGAGTATAATTGCATGGGTGCACACTGTGCGTACTACATGCCATGTTTTCTGACGCCTTCATTTTTCTTTCAGGTTGATACATTGATGTTTGCTCGCATTTTTCCAACATTTTTAGTGACAATATTTTGTTATCAAAATAGCAATTTTTACAAAGTTTTCCAGAAGGAGTGTGTTTTTCAAATGGAATTTGCTATGGTTAATTATTTTGAAACCCACACTCCCCTGTACATGGGTTCCACAAATTGGAGCATTTTAAATGGAAGTTACACAATTATCTACATTAAGTTATGCAATTGTCAATTCAATTTGAAACCCATTCTCCCTCTGTTGAAGACTACAGAGGCAGTGTGGATTTTAAATGGAATAGCCCATGGGGGAAAACACTCTGTTGGACTGCATTCTAGCCTTTAGATGGGAAAAAACAACCCTGTTCTACAGGCATAGGAACCTTATGGGTCAGTGGATTGGGCCTTTTGGTTTTATTCTGGAGGCTAAAGTTACCCCAAATATCAGCAAAATCTAAAAAAGAAAAGATGAAGATTACTTGCAAACAAATGTCTAAAATTCAGTCAATAAATTTTGGCCCAAAACTGCTGATTTTAGCGAGATTTAAAAAAATTCTCCAAAATGTAAAATTCTGGATAGGTTGAGCCCGTAGAACAGGTTTTTTTCCTACGCCTTGTTAATTACTTGCCTTTAATAAATCATGCAATATTATATTACAATGTACATTGGTTTGTTCATTTTGAGTCATAGTAGCACCATCATGTTAGGCCCCCCAAAAAAGATTTGTCTCAAAGCTCGTGCGCGCATTTGTAAAATCACGCGATTTGACAAAAAAGAAAAGCGGACATTTTTTTTATTTCAAATTTTTTTTTTTTAGTTTTTTCCAGAAAAATTTGGCGAAAATCAGACTTTTTTCTCAAAATACCATAAAAAAAAAGTCGGGAATAAAAAAAAAAAAAAAAAAAAATTGCATTTCGCATTTGTTTTCAAACCACTCGTGAGCTTTGAGACAAACCTTTTTTTTTGTTTGGCCCATTTTTTCTTGGTGATGCAGTGACGTCAGTGCACATTTTATTGAGTGCAGCTTCAAATCAAAGTGCTGGCATACGCATGTGGCATGCGCATGTTTAATGATGCCAAATAAATGTGCACCGACATATCTGCCTCAACGCAAGAAAAAATAGTATAGCTACCTCCCACCCCCATAAGGAAGATTTTGGGAAATAAGGCCATCTTAATTATATCCCGAGCAGTGACGCGCTTAGTAGGGGGGGGGCAGGGGCATTTCCCCCAAATATTTTCTTGCCCTCCCACTTTTGAGGAAAAACACCAAAATTACCTCATTAAGTTTTCAGTTTATCCTAGACTCTGCATTTTATTAAGGTGGCCTAAGCATTTTTAATGTGACGCCATCTGATCCACCTAGTAGCAACTGAAGACCTCAGAACTTAACCCCATAAGAACTACCTGCCAATTGGCCAAAAAGAAGTTTTCATTATCAATTGGACCAATCAGCAACATTGTTAGAATACTTTCACCATGCAAAAAAAAAAAAAAATGGGGTGCAATATTTGCAAACTCCATTCTGATGAGTTGACTTCTGACGTCAATGCCTGGCAGTATGCGCACACAAATCACAATTTCTATTGTTTTTTGCCTGGCAGTATGCCCATCATATTTTGTTCAGGGCTTGTGTTTTTAAAACTCCCGCCACATCACAATAAGACTATTGAACGGTGTAGTGGTTGTCAGGGGTTCACTCAAGCATAAAGGTATACCGGTCCCTTGTCTTTGTTGATAAACATTGAGGTCAACTCATCTATATATGTCCATCAGTTTCTACAACATGATTTCACTATGAAATTTGCAGAGGGTGTAGCCTCCTTGTAGCAGAAACTGACACTAACTCATTTGAAATGATTTTGTGACTCAATTAAGTCACAAAATACCCTTATAGTTCAGAGGTCTTCAATTGTGAAAATAGGAAGCAAACTGCAGTACAAACAAAAATACCTATGAAAATTGACATAAAGCTCGTAACTTTGTGTATTTATACTCATTACTGGTCGAATACGATAGGATTTCAGTCTTAGGCGCCTTAACACGGCTACCCAATAGGCCCGGGGCTTGAACTTAGTCTCCGGTCGAGGCAGGTAGTTGAATTAGACAGGCGATCATGCAAGGAGACTTATAGACTTGAAACAGCCACTGTCATTGATTGGTTAGGCTTAGTTTAGGGTTAGGATGAGGGTTAGAGTTAGGGTTAGGATTAGGGTTATGAATAGGCTTAGGGTTAGCTTACACAAAATAATTACTTGAAGGTTGTACACCGACCCCCAAAAAAAAAAGTAACTTGTTGAATCAAAAGCTACAGGGCTGCAGACAGGTTCAAAGACCTATGAGAGCGCTATCAAAAAACCTTCTATTTATTATTAACCAAAATCTTATCGTGTTCGACCAGTAATGCTGTGCAAGCTAAAATGTAGGTGATTATGGTTGCATACTTGCCAACATGTGAATTGTAAAAACCAGGTTGACTCCACATGATCCACATGCCTGTCACCATTTCACGTTTGTGTGGGGGCTTAATAATATGCCTCCCCATATTTTTCTTGCCTCCCCCACTTTCAAGGCAAAAACACCAAAATTACACAAATGTCCCCTTTTTGCTGTGATTTTGGGCAAAATTTGTTGATTTTGCACCCCCCCCCCCTCTGAAAAATTCCTGTTACTGCCACTGGATACTTACTTACAATAGGATCAAAAGCCCAATCTAAAACATCCGATTCATAAAGAGACAGAGTTCTGAGTTAATTTCTTATCAAAGTTATACACGACTATGTTGCTTTCTACTGCACGAGGACCAAGATTAAATAATTCCTGCAACTCATCAAGTACTGCACGAGGACCATGATTATATATTTCATGCCATTCATCAAGTTCCACCACGCCATACTCCCAAATATCTTCCCATGCCTTCACATTGGTCTTAACAATGGAATGAATGGATACTCTTTTACGGCAGCTTACCCAGATGAATATGTCATCTCTGATTTGAAACGCTGGACCCATGATATCATGAGGTTTAGGATCAGGATCTTTAGCTCCAAGCAGCACCGAGGTTTCGCCGTCTCTAAATTGAAATTCAAGTTTATGAACGAAGGGGCGCATTTTATAATGATACCATGTATCTTTTGTAAACACGACTCGATAGCATGACCTGTTGTGCTCAAATATGATACATTGATTCACCATATAATAATTTGGTGCTTCTTCTTCTGGCATATGTAGCTCTTTATTAGGCTCCATCCACCTGTCTCCTTCTGGGTCGTACACAAACAACTCGTACAAGGTCTCCTTTTCAGGTTGGCCGTACACTAATACCTTTCCATCATGTGTTGCCATGGAGATATTGTAGGATAAAGGTCTAGGTAGTTTTCTCACACATACTCCTTTGTCCTCATTCACAACCAGCATACCTGTACTATAACCGGATTCACTGACATCAAGGTAATAAAAGGACGAATCTACGTACACTATGTGCATAAACATTGTTGCCGTGAAACCGTAGGTATTTTCTTTCCATATGCTGCACCATTGATTGCTGGATGCGCAGTAACGATACAATACATTGCCATAGGATGGATAGCGTGCATTGGCATACAGAGTCCCTTTTACCACTAGCATATGTACACTCTCAAGTGTATGATGCCTACAACCATACAACGGTGCAAACCCAGGTAGCGTATACCAGCTTCCACTCAAGTCAGCCTTGGAATCAAAGTATTGCAACGATCCGGTAGACCCAACCATAATCGGTGCCTGCATGGGATAAAATCAAAAGAAGTACTGATTTGTAAGCATGCTCCATTCATAGATAAAAGGGTCGGCCTGATGGATTTAAGGCAGGCCTTCTCAACTAGTTTATTTGAAGTGCCAACTGGAAAGTTTCAGTGATCATGAAGTACCAACATGTTATGGGAGTCTGAGGACTTTGTGAGTTTAGAGTGGGCGCATAACGTGTACGGTGCAGTGGTGAAGCTTTATCGGGGGTCCAGGGGCAGCGCCCCCGGAAGCTCCTGGATTTTAAGGTTTTTAAAGGCAGAGATTGGGTATTTTCACCCCTTTTTTGTTCAAGATTTATGTGAAAAGAATATTAGAATTACCGCGACGCCGAGCCAATTCGTGCGCCACTTCAACTGACTCCAAGCGCCACAAGTGGCGCGCGCGCCGCCAGTTGAGAAGGCCTGATTTAAGGCATATTATTAAATCTAGGAGCTAAATCTCATACAGGCCTTAATTATGGATTGAATTCAACACCCATGACTACCAATATTTGTTACCATGAGGTGTTAGGATAGACCCTCTAGATCACTGCTAGGGGGGTAGTGGACTCAAATTGTAGGGTACGTTTTTTTTCTAGAGATCACGAAAGGTCACACAAGGGTAAAAAATTGAAAATGCTTCAATCTTGTTGAGACTAGAGATATATAAAATTACTTGTCTGCTGACAAGGATTAAAAAAATGTCAAGTTTGTGCTATCTACGTTCTATTGTTATTGCGTTATCTTTCAAAAACCTCATTTTTAGGCAAAATGACATGTTTTTGGTTGTACGGGGGATCAAAATGTCAACTTACTCCGATTTGGGCAAAAATGGTGTGAAAAGTGAAAACACTTTTTCCTATTACTTGTTTATATTAATTTTTTTAAATAAAAATACAGGTTTTTCCAACTTAAACTATGATCAGCTCGTAATAGGCGAGTCAAAGTCCCAACTTACGCCAGCGAAAATTCACAAAAGCCCACCAGTCATGTAATATATGCAGTTCACGTAGGTGCTGCGCCTAGCTGTGTGTACCCCATTTTCATCAATCCATGATGGGTCTTTTTAACATATGACTCGACATATAATCAGGCTGGGAAATGAGAAGCGCCTGACCAGGGGCTACTTTGTAAAAAAAAATCCCTTGTTCACAGGGCTTTACAGGGAACCCACTTAATTCCCAGCCTGCACCTAATGGTGTTATAAACAAAGAGCTGACATGGTTTGAATATTACGTGAAGAATAGGCTGTTTTACCTGTTTACGTAAATTTATCTGTGATATTTGAATTCTTCTACACACTCGCTATGAAATGATCAATGCAATTTTTGCCAAAGCTTACTACCACTTGCAAGATGCTGTGAACTACCAAATCGAAACAGTTTAAAAAAAGTGTCTAACCTTAAGTACACGATATACTAAATTTTACGCAAAGCAAAAGAACTACATGTATAAGCAGATAGAGTAAACAAAATAATGATGTTTTTAAAACGTTATAAACGGGTAATAAATGAGTTTTGGTTAAAATGTTTTAATAACATTTAATTATTAATGTAGGGTTATGAAAACATTTTTAAAATGTTTTACATGCAAAATTTTGTTTTAAATGTTGTTGAAATGTTATTGTTAAGTATTATTGGCAAACATTTTTGTCAAATATTGGCTACTTTTAATACAAAATTAGGTTCAACTGTTTTGCATCAAAGTTTCGAAAATATTTTCTGAATGTTATTAAAACGTTTTATACCCTTTATAACCCAACATTTAAATGTTTTCTGAAAAACATTTTGTGTTTGATGGGATGATAAACATTTATTGAAACCCAAGAACTATACATTTAAGCACATATGATAAACAATTATGCAAGGCAGATGAACTATAAGCATGTGATAAACAATTATGTTGCTTGACATTGTTTGAAGGACATTCACACACATACGACAGCATTCAAGCTTTGACTTACATTTGGCGGACACGCGTGTGAAAAAAATATTTAGGGGTGAAAACTGTCAAAATTATTGATTGCTTAGATGTTTCTGGGGGTAAAATGTCACATATTTTCAGATTTTGGCACTTAAAACCCCTTCTTTTTCACAGATTTTGAGAAAAATTCATTTTTTGGTCCAATTTTGGCCGAAAATGGCCGTTTTGGGGTGACAACAAGTTTGACTTGCTAATTTCCTGTGAGTGTATGAACATGAAAACTACTGAGTAGTGCCTAATTTTTTATGCTAATTATGTGACAAAGGTACATTTGTGATATTCAAATCATTAAATGGGATAAATCTGTTTATTTATTTTTGTAACAGGGTTAGAAAGTTTGGGGTCAGGGTGACAATTGAATACCTGAGTGGAAGAAGGGCCCAACTCCATTTTTTTACAAAAATGAGTTAGACCCAGCATTTTATTGCCAGCAGACTGTTCTTCCTTGTATATGAAAGATGAGCCAAAATCCACTCTCTAAATAGTCTTCCGCGTACACTTAATCATGGTTTTCATGGAAGAAAGGCCCAACTCCATGGAGTTGGGCCCTTCTTCCACATATATTGGGATAAAGTGGAATTTTGTTCATCCATGAAATCTACTTTTTACTACAATAAACTTTCTTGCTAACATATTACATGCTTTTACTTGTGCAATTAATGGATAATTACCAAATTTCTGTAGCTATTTATAACACATCTGCTTACAGAACTGGCACTTGCAGTATATTAGTGGAAGAAGGGCCCAACTCCAGATCGTATTAAGACCTGTACCGCTGCCAAGGAAACATCATATATAATTTCGAATGTATGTAATATTGTATGCTCATGTATTAAAGGTCCCCTGAAGGTGAAAACATTCTGCCTATAAAACTTTTCCAAATATTAAGTTTTTCTTAATATCTCAAAAACAGTTTTGATGGAGTTGGGCCCTTCTTCCACTCAGGTATTCAATTGATTAGGGAAAAAATGCATTTTTCGCCTAATTTTGAGCTTCAAAAAGCCATAACTCCTAAATGGTATGAGCTTTTGAGATGCTTTTTGGGTCTTTTTGTTCAGTATTTCACTAGCTAAATAGTGGTATAAAACTTGACTCAGTTAAGTGTACTGATAAAAATTAAAGTAGTAATATATTACCCCTACCCCTAACATTTCGGCAGGTGTAAAAAAAATAAAGGCCTTCGCAAAAAAAATAAGTCCTTCAAAACTGTGAGGTTTAAGGCTAAACAAATATAAACTTGCTATAGCCAAGACCTCCCTCTAGAGCAAGTTTAATTTGTTTAGCCCTGAGAGTCCCAGTTTTGAAGGACTTATTTTTTTTGCGCCGATTTTCGCTCAAATTTGAGGACTTCGGGCAGAAATATGCCTGTACAGTGATGGGGAAAATTTGCAAGTTGACAATTATGCATTTTTTATGTCAGATTCAGTTTCTACACAAAATTTCACCCCAGAAAATGTTCCTTTAAGTAGGATATCTTTCACTGTAAGTTCCCACCATTCTGTCCGCCAAACGTAAGTCAAAGCTTGAACGCTGTCATACACTATATATAATTATATAGCCTATATAATCAAGAAAAAAAGTCCATATCTCAAATCACCTTTACTCCTGTGCAAGTTTTCCATCAAATCTGAACATGATCACATTGCTATTCGGGCTCTCCACATCCACTACTCCTTTCCATGAGTAGAGATTCACTCTACCGTCTCTCAACTTATCTTCCGCTGTTTTCAGTTTGGTTTTCACAACATACTTCATGTTGTAGCTCACAAAGATATCATCATCAATTTGAAATGCACCAAAATTGTTGGCAGGTATGCAACTCTGATCTTCCTCTTCTCCGAGTTGGACTGTCGTTTTTCCATTGTCGATTCGTAACTTGAGTTCGTGAACAATGGGGGTGTATAAGGCTTGAGCGATCGGGTTGCACAAGATTCGTCTTCTATGGCAGTCACACAATTTAAAGATAATTCTGTAGCATGCACCATGGTGCTCAAATAGCATGGAAGGCAGGGTAGTATTGCTTCTGGCGCTTTGGAAAATGACTTCAGTCCATCTGCGTGATACTACAGGGTTATACACAAACAACTTGTACAGGGAGTTCCTCTCCGGCTGCCCATACATAAATATCTGCCCGTGATGGGATGTCATCCTGATATTTTCAGTCAGTGTTTCAGGTAAATCTCTAACAAATTCTTCTCTATCGTTATTACAGTTGTATCGAATAATTTCATTCTGCCGTGCATCCATATAATAGAAGCTTGGATCCAAATAAACTACCTGGGCAAACGGTGTTGCATTAAAACCAAAAAATGATGTGCTTTCTTCCCATAACTTCTGCCACTGGACACTCTCAGAGCAGTAACGAAACAAGACATTTGCGTATCCAGGATAGCGTACATTAGCATACAGTGTTCCCTTGGCAACAAGCAAGACGGCACTGCTCAGTGTATGTCCACAATAAATTTCCGGTAATGCAGCAAAATGAGGGAGCTCCTTCCATCCTGGAGTGGTTGCACTGGCATTACCCGGGTCAAAGAACATCAGTACTCCAGTCCTGCCCACAGTTATTGGAGCCTGTGTGTGACAAAATCAGAGATGTGATAAAAATGGTCTATGACCTGACCGACACAGGATTTTAGGTTAAAAACTATAGTGAATTTACGGAGTTTTGCACCATAGCATGCCCAATTGGGCAAAATACACCCATTTCTACAATGTATGTTTTTTCTTCAAAAATAGACCCATGTCTAAGGATTTTCTTGACACAGAGATAGCATAGAACGGTTGTTTTGATCCCTGACACTCCCCACTTTTCATAGGCTTGCACTTACATGTAACACCTTCTAATCAAAGGGCATCACCTAACACAAACTGAGCAAACTATTGTTTGTGCTTCATGAATGTGCTTAGGCCTGAGGTTAACAACTTTTTTTAAATGTTGCGATTTGGTAGTTCACAGCATCTTGCGAATGGTAGCTTTGGCAAAAATTGCATTGATCATTTCATAGCGAGTGTGTAGAAGAATTCAAATATCACAGATATACTTTTGTAGGACCTGTGGCTCTTGAGTTAGAGGGCTGAAACAACAACACTTTTGTAAAACAAAACGTATATAACTCATCAACAACAATAAATCAAGCACGTTTTCAAAGTACATGATTTGTAGAATGAACTTTTACAAAACATCAAAGTGTAATTTTTTAATAATATATTGATTTAAATAATTAAAATCATTGTGTACCCTTAAGCACATGATATACAAATATGCAAAGTGAAAGAACTATAAACACACAATATACAATATATATACCCAAAGAAATGCAAGCACCTGATAAACAATAATGCAACACATGCAAAAGAACCACAGCACACCAATGATAAACAATTATGGAAACCCAAGAACCATATAAAGTACATGATAAAAAAACACCACCCAAGTGTATGGAAACAAAAAGAACTGCAAGCATGGGATAAACAATTTTAATGTAAAGCAGAAGAACCACAAGCACATCAATGAAGAACAATTATGCAAACTAAAGTACTATAAACACATAAAATATTGCATGAAAACCCAAAGAAATGCAAGCATGTGATAAACAATTATAATGTAAAGCAGAAGAACCACAAGCACATCAATGAAGAACAATTATGCAAACGTAAGTACTATAAACACATAAAATATTGCATGAAAACCCAAAGAAATGCAAAAAAAAAAAAAACATGTGACCACATCAGTGATAAAATGAAACCCAGAAGGACAACAAGCACATCAGTGAATGATAAACAATCATGCAAACCAAGAATGCACATAATATATCCAGGGTTGACAACCAGTTCAGAAAACCATACCTCACAAAATTTTACAAACAATGTGAGTATTAAAGACTTTCTGGTTCTCAACCCTCGATACATAATCAAGAAAGAAATTCCATATCTCAAATCACCTTCACTCCTGTGCACATTTTCTGTCAAAGCTATACATGATCATATTGCTATACGGGTGTTCCAAATCCACTACTCCTTCCCATGAGCTGAGATCCACTTTCCCATCTTTCAACTTATCTTCCCATGTTTTCAGTCCTGTTTTCACAACACTCTTCATGTCATAACTCACAAATAAATCCCCATTAATCTGAAATGCGCCGATATTATTAGCAGGGATGCAATCCTGATACTCCTCTTCTTCAAGTTGTACCAATGTAGTTCCATTATCGATTTGAAAATTGAGTTTGTGAACAATCGGGGTGTATAAGTCTAGTCTGCTATGGTCGTTGTACGCTTTAAACATAATTCTGTAGCACGCACCATGGAGCTCAAAGAGCATGGAAGGAAGCACAGATTGAAAATGATTTATTTCTCCTGGTGCTTTGGAATATATGACTTCAGCCCAACTATTCGCTTCAGGATCGTACACAAACAACTTGTACAAAGAGTTCTTCTCTGGTTGCCCGTATATAAAAATTTGTCCACGATGAGATGTCATTCTGACATTGTCCGATAGTATTTCGCGTAAGGCTCCAACCAGTTCCCATTTATTATTAGTAGGGTTGAATCGATTAATGTCATACTGAGCATCCATATAATAGAAGCTTGGATGCAAATAAACTACTTGAGTAAACTGTATCGCAATAAAACCACTTGTGATTTCTTCCCATACCCGTTGCCAATGGTTACTTTCAGAGCGGTAACGAAACAAGACGTTTGCGTATCCAGGATAGCGTACATTGGCGTACAGTGTTCCCTTGGCAACAAGCAAGAAGACACTTTGCAAGGTGTAGAGTCCACAAACATAAATTTCTGGTAATGCTGCAAATTGCGGCAGCTCCTTCCATCCTGTGGATGTACGATTTGTAGCACTGACATTATCTGGGTCAAAGGTTATGGGGTCATAGAACTTCAGTACTCCAGTGCTGCCCACAGTTATTGGAGCCTGTGTGTGACAAAATCAGAGATTTGGTAAGTGTAAACATTTGAATGTATAACTGAAACAGCTGGGTCATGCAGCAGGGATATATATGTGAGGAAAAAGTTTCCTCCTAACTCCCTTGCATTTCAAATTTATGGGGTTTCAGAAATGCACTTGCAATTTAAATTTTAAATGGGGTTACCTGATTGGGCAATTCAAAGATTTACATCCCCTGTTTGGGAGATTCTATTAAGTCTTACCATTCCCAGAAGCCTTTGCAGCATGACGCATCACCTCTAAACATCAAATGACACTCCTATTACTTTCCATTTGATTTCAAGACTAAAAAATTTACACCCCTTGTGTGGGAGATTATAGGTCAAGTTTTCAATAGGGGGTGTATGGATTTCAACTGGAATAGCACTGCCATTCACAACCTGTGCAAAGTTTTACTTGTGCAATTGTGTTTCATGAGTTGCAAAAATTATGCCTGTCAATAGTTAGAGGCTATAATGTACAACTAAAATAGGTGAACAATTTTTTCATAGTACAATTTGTTTTTGATTGTGGGAACTTATGCTAGTGTAAATTCAAGCATGGCAGTCCACTAAAACATGTACAATCTTGGAAAAAAGTACTTGGAACGCTTGGCGCACACTGCCGTAATTCCGTGCAGAAGTTCTTATGATCATGGAAATGATGTATAGTGTCTAATGACTGCTTCTTTTGTCAGTTTAAGCTTGCTTTTCAATGATTTTGATACAATGTAGCTACACATACATGTGATGAACTTCAATGATTCTTTACAACAATTTAAAAAAATCACCTTTTTAACTTTGAGCCAATTGTTTGTTGAATGTATAAAGCACCACATTACTTCCAGCATATTTGTCAAGTCTCTCCCAAGTCCTATGATTGCCGCCTTTATCCCACACTTGTTCCCACGCTTTCAATCCAGTTTTGGCCACAAATCCACTACCACAGCTTACATAAACATCACCTTCAATTTGGAATGCTCCAAACCTATTATCAGGCACATCACCTTGTGGTTCTTCATCGCCGAGTTCAACTGATATGATTCCGTCCTTGGCATGGTTAAACACTATTTCGTGCACTAGAGGAAGCTCAGTTAGAACAGCTCCACGGTCTTGGATGGCGCTGTAATGTTCTTTAAACATGACCCGATAACATGTCCCATTATGTTGCATGATGACTGGATGAGAGACATTGCCTGGCTTTCCAATACCAGATTCGTAAGGGAATGCATCATTCATGGGGAGTGTCCACCGGTCATATTTCGGATCATACACCTGTAAACTGTACACAGACGCCCCTCTGTCTCTAGGTTTATATAAAGCCATGCCTGCCACTTGGCCATACACAAGAAGTTTTCCCCTAAAACACGTCATGATGACATGGTTACAGAATGGTTTTGGTATATGTTGAACACTCTCCCAAATCATCTTTTCTATACTGAACCTGAGCACCTCTCCACTGTTAGTTTCAATGAAGTAAAAATATGAATCCATATGCACTACACGAAGTTGGATGCCCCTTTTCTCGCACACGAAATCCCATCGGTTATTTAAGGTACAGTAATGATACAACACATTTTGGCAGTTGTGATAGCGAGCCTTTGCGTAGAGAGTTCCGTCAACCACCATCAGAAATACACTTGCAAGTTCAAATGACGCGTAGAATTTAGGCAGTTGAGTTATATGTGATATGTCTTCCCAATGCCCGGGACTAGTTGTGATGCTGCCCCCAGATGTTTTGAAATATCGTAGTTGTGCCGAGGAGAAGCGTCCTGTACTTACTGGTGCCTGTGATAAAACCAAATAAGGTAATATCATCAAATAGGTTTGTAAATTTCGCAACAATTAAAACTCACATTTTGTTTCTAACATTGGGTATGAGTTTGAGAGACAGCCGAATCCATTTTTAACTTTTGGTAAGTTCATGTTATGTATAAATTATTTTTGAATTAGCAAACATTAGCAAATATTAATGGTAATCAGTGTGGGTAAGCAAAAGTGAGCGGCATACAGGGTAAGTTAACGGTGTAGCGCAGTAAGGTCAACGACGATCACCGTTAAAAAATTGACAAATTTAACAAAATAAACTTGATAGATGGACAACTTATAGTTCTTATTTTGACATCTCATTCGGTGCGAACGAGGTATCAAAGTATGTGTAAAAATATTCTCCATCAACCACTTTATTTGTAATTTAGATTGAACTTGAAAAGAAATTGTTTTTCTTTAGTGTACAGATACTTTTGTGCACAGTATAAATGTACATAGAATATTCAGTTGCATATAAAATATACATGAAATTTTGTGTGTATGAAACAATGCACAGAATATTACATGCGAGAGAGAAGATATCTTCCCATAATGCATTTCTTCCATTTCAATTTTCTGCACTGATTTGCTATCTTATGCAACATGATATAATAGGTCATAGTGAAGAAAAGTACATGTATGTCAATAAACTGAGCACATCAAGACCTTGCAAAATGTGTTTATTTCTTGACTATCAACCAATGTTTATTAGCCAATCTATTTTCAACTGATTCTGAACATGAAAAGAAAGAGAACCTGTACAAGGTAATAGGAGTGTCATTTAATGTAATGAGGTGATATGTCATGTTGCAAAGGATTCTGGGAAGGGTTAAGATATCTTGACTGATTATATGCATGCTCTGTAAATGTAATGAATGGTTTACTCAACAACAGCTCAATTGACAAATATATGTTACCGGTACTAGTTGGTCAATCATTCAGGGAGCCTATATCTATCACTCAGGTATTTAATTTCATCAGTGCAGTGGAACTTTGAGTCATTAATACTGACAAAACTGGTGCTTGCTCTTCAACTCAGGGACTGTCTTTTTAAAAATTGGAATTTGCAGGAGAGTATTAAATAGCTCTTCTGGAGCTTTCAAGGAGAGCTGTTTAGAGCATTTACAATGGAATGTAAGGAGAGAATGGTCAACTAAGGAGAGTAAAAATCATTCTCCTATATCAGAAGAGAGCGATTGCTCTCACTCTCCTCGAAAGACAGTCCCTGTGTATCCAGAAACCAGAAATATCTTTCAAGAGGAAAATATCATATTCTTTTTTCTTAATATTATTTACCACAAATATTTATATCTAGAGCTTCAAATGGTACAAATCTTAAAACACTGCTACGGGTTTACTTTCTCCATGAGTGTCGCCTTGACAAATATGATACTAAACCACAAAACTTATATTTCAAATTCTCTGAAAACACATGCATGCTTCATAGCTGTATCATAACTCGTATCAGCAATATTTATAAACTTACTAAGTTAATATATCAGAAGTTCCTTATCAAATGTGAACATGACTACATTACTTCCCGAAGGCTCCCTCAACTCATTCCACATATGAAGATCCACATCACCATCCCACCTGTCTTCCCATGCCTTCAAACCAGTCTTATAAACGAATCCACTCCCGCAACTTACAAACACATCATCCGCAATTCGAAACGCACCGCACATATTAGGCGGTATTAGATCTTGGCATTCCTCATCGCCAAGTTCGACAGTTACGACACCATCGTTATCAGTTTTGAATTTGAATTCGTGCACGATGGGCAGGCCGGCTCCATCCATATTCGGGTCGTAATTCGGATTAAAGCTTCGCTTGAACACGACTCTGTAGCACGACCCGTTGTATTGTAAAATAACAGGAAAGACCTTCACATGGCTGTTAAACCCCGGTGGGAATTTATCGCACAAAGTCTCTGTCCATTTATCAAGTTCTGGGTCATAAACTTGCAGCTTGTATGTACTGCTCCCACTTTCTTCAAGATTAAAAATTTCCCCATAGACTAGAATTTTGCCCATAAATGTTGAAATGATGACATCGTAGAAATACGGAGTTGGTATAGGTTGGAGGATTTCCCACCTGTTTTTATGGATGCTATATCGCTGTATGTCCCCTCTTCCATCGATGGAATAGATAAACGGTTCTAAGTGGACTAGATGAACATTCTCGAACGAATTTATATGGCAAAGTTGATCCCAGTGATTTTCTGCCGGGTCATAACGATATAGTACGTTTTCACTGCTTTGATCACGAGTTTTTGCATACAGTGATCCATTGACGACAATGAAGAATGTACTACGGACGTAAGCATTGCAACCGGGGAATGGCATCAACAGCGGTATTCGGTGCCATCCTCCGCCATGCTCGGAGGTGTCATCGTTGATTTTAAAATAAGTAAACCGAAATGTATCCCCAGTCTTGATGGGTGCCTGCGACAAAAGCAGACAATTTCAGTAAATTAGGTAATGAAGAAATAAAGCTGAATTTATACTCGATCACTTTTGCAAAAAAGCGATTCTCACGCATCTGTTTTCAGAGCGTCAAGCCGATCAATCGATACAAATCACTGAGACAAAAATGATGTTGCTTTTGCCAGTTGAAGAAATTTCAACTTAATTTTAAGCGATATGGCTTGACATTCGAATGCATCAACCAATCATTTCCAACACACTGGATCTATTGTTTTGCTAATTAATTTACCTTTCTCGGTGATTAAATTTCGGTGATGGATTAATTAAAGTAATAGTTATATTATTGCCAGAGATAGATGGTCTAAAATGTATTTTGTGGCATTTAGAATAATTGTTGTCTGCAATCGCCGAGATAAGTATAAATGCAAAAGTGATGAGCGATGCATCACAAAATTTGGAGATTGCCCATTGCTTTCTAAAAGCGGTGCATGGCAATTCTGCTTTACTGAATTTCAGCCTAAAACTCTTTATCACCTTAATTGACAACCAAAGTCAAACCATTAATATTAACCATGTACAATACATTGTACATGACATGTCACTGATATTGTCTTGACTTTTCACACCAATTTCCACAAATGCCTCTCAAGTCATCCTGATAGGTGCCAATGACAAAAGCATACAACTTAAGTATTACAAGTAGGTACATGTACGTATACCATATGCAAAAGCAATGTTTGGTTTTGATCCATGAAACATACTTTCAGTGATTGAAGAATTAAGATTGACTTTACTGATTTGCTGGACTTGTCAGTCAAAAAATCAAATAGTATCCTGTACGGCATAATATGCCTGGGGGAAAAAAGCATGAGGCGCGGAATGTAACGAAACGTATGGAATGCAAATGTATGTTTGAATGGAATAAAAATGCATGATGTGTGACGTAAGCAGTGCAATGGATCATTTATTATGTATAACAATAATGAGGTTTTTTTCCCACTAAAACATTACAAATTATAGATTAGTCTTACAATAATACATGTTTGTACAGCTGCCTGCATCAGTAACATAGTGTGCTCAAACTCCAAATAATGTTTTTGTGGAGGGTGCATGTCTGCCTTTTGGAATGTACATGGAAATTGGAATGTTAATTTGATGCCCCAAGAAAACAAGAACTATGTACTGGTATGTAACTGCTTATTACCTTAGTTTATCTGTACAAAAAACAGGGAGCTGAACCTGGTTGTGATGGTTATGTAGGTGGATAGGGTTCTACACATATCATCCCCATAGCGAATCCACACTCACATCTTAAGGGGGTACTACACCCTTGCCCAAATTTGTGCCTATTTTTGCATTTTTCATAAAAATTATAGCGCATTGGTGACAAGTAAGATATGTATATTACAGGGGCAAGGACTAACTACTGCATTGTAAATTTTATTTCAGCACAGACAACAGTTGTGGAGTTACAGTCAAAAATGAGGGAAAACCAATATTTGATCAATAAATCAATAACTATTTGCTTTGAGTTGCTGAATTTTCAGTACAGTAGTTGTAGTCCTTGCCCCTATAATATACATATCTTACTTGTCCCCAATGCGCTATAATTTTTGAGAAAAATGCAAAAATAGGCATAAAATTAGCCAGGGGTGTAGTACCCCCTTAATCCCATGGGCACTACTGTCGTTCTTACAAAGCCTCTGATTGGTTAATTGCATGATCATCTGAGTAATCATACAATTGCTAACCAATCAGAATAGATCTTTTAGATCTCTTAGCAATTTAAACCTTAATTATCTTCTAGCCCCACTGACCATATCTCTGATTGGCTCAATACATGATCTTTCTAATCAATCAAGATAGTTTTTAGAGGCTGATAATCTGACCTGTAGTGCCCATGGGGTTAACTTAACTAAATCCTGCAATCATCTTACCGTGATAGTAGTGTCCACATTCATGTCCGACATCGCAGACGCAGAGTCTTGCATCCGGTCAACTACCGCATTCAAAACCTCCTTATTCTGGAGCTGTGCAAGAATATCGCTGGTGACGACTTCTTGCAACACGTCCCTAGACACCTTCTTCAACTGTATTTTCTCTATCAATGCAGTGACGTGTTTCTGTCGGTTTTCCCAGTCATATCGAAGCCAACAAACCAAGGTCTGTAGTACCTACCCAAATAAAAATGAATATTGTACTGGGTTAGAATTGATGTGCAGTGGCGTAGCAAGAAGGAGCCGGGAGAGGGTTGGCAAATTGCAAAGCGCCATATGCAACCCCTGCATGCTGCCCTCTTTCACTTACATCGATATGCTGCAATCTAGAGCTAAAGCATTGATCCCTTGATCTCTACATTGTAATTCAAAATAAGTAATGAGTAACATATGAACGTATCAAAAAGACAAATCCAGATTCAGCTGTCTGCAAAAGTCATAATGATATAACAGGCCTGGAAAAAATAGGCAAATTGGCAATCTCCTTGCAGGGAAATTTGGTCATTTGCAGGGTCAGAATTTCACCATGAATCAGAGAATCGATTCTTGCAAAGATTCTTGTAAACAAATTTGCATGAATCAAAGTGGATTCTCAGACACGCTTGTAGTTTACACCTAAGTTGATTTGCGAGAATCAAATGATTCCTGCAAATTTATTCTGCAAGAATCAAGATTGATTCTCGCACTGTGAAACGAAATTCTGACCCTGATTTGGAGGGAAATTTTGCTTTTCTGGATAAAGAAATTCATACAAAATGGTGGGAAATCTTACTAAGTTGGAGGGAAATTTGTCTCTCTTGCCAGGAAATAACCATTTTTTCCAGGCCTGATGATATAATACACACATACCTCAGTTTCATTAACTTCTGTCAGCTCTTTTCTTTCCATCAACTCCATCATATACTCGATGGTTGCTTCTTGCAGGAAGATCTGTGATGTATCCAACGCCTTCACCTCACTGATCAAATAAAACTGCAACCGGTTTATCATCTTCTCATCCACAAAATCAAGCAGTGTGATCTTGAAGGCATCTTCCGGCGAAATGCGGACGGATCGTCTCACGTCGTCAGCGGCTGTCGCGATGCAACTGTGAACTGCATGTAATTTGCCATTGCTATGATATCGTAAGCTGTTACGTCCGTGATGTCCAGCTCTCCGGTGTAGGCAAATTGTAGGAGACTCTCGAAAATCGCTGCGTTACCTTCTATTGTGATCTCATCTTGATGACTTTCAGCAAATCCTGGGGAAAGAGAAAATAGTGGAATTTAATCAACTAAAATCAATTTTTAAAATATTTTGATCCCTTGACAAACAGTGATACACCCCTTATTTTCTAAATAAGGAGATTAAGGTCATGTCTTCCATGGTGTATGAATTCCAACTGGAGTTTAGACCATTACAAGCTATGCAAAATATTTCCGGATAATATCAAAACTGCATTAAGCGCACACGACAAATAATATAATTTGTGGCATTCTCAGCATAAAATACAGCTCTCTTCTGCAATTTGACATTAGATAAAATATGTACCGTATTCAAAAAGCATTATTTTGTATCCTAAATATATTTTTAGACAAATCTTGGATGGGAGGAAATTTAGCACTGATCCAAATTTATGGGGTGGAGGATTGGCAAAAATGGAAATGCTGTAAAGTGTGCTGAGGCTTGTGGATCAATGTCTAGGCGTTGTGCTTGTAAGTAGCACACTTAAATCACAGCACTATCTTTTTTTGACATTTAATGCACACATATCAAATACATCGTTGGGCACAGCTTCAAATTATGAGCATACACTGTAAGTGCCAGACTCAGTGCCAGTGTACCTATATGTGTACATCCATATCAAAACGATGCACTTGTCGGCTGCTACATGTGTCTCATTTCACAAATAGCTAGGAATAAATACCAGTCTCATATCAAGTGTAGGTGACCTCCACTTTGGAGATGAGGCTGATATTATTCCTAGTTATTATGTGAAATGAGACACATGTAGCAGCCGACAAGTGCATCGTTTTGATATGGATGTACACATATACCAGCCCTCGAATTAAGGATCTGAAGGGGCACGGCAACTTTTTTAGGGCAAGTTGATAATTGCCTTGGATTTTCACTGAAAAGGCAAGGCAGCACAGCAATTTGTAATATTTCAAGAGGGCATCATGGCAACTGTTGAAAATTTGAGAAGGGCACCAAGGCAATTTCTCAAAAGTGAAGAAAACACACACAAACTTAGTTAGATGATTTTATAATGAAGGGGCAGGGCTGGGGCAACGACGGCAACTTCATTAGAGGGCACGGCAAGTGAATGCCTTGGGTAAAGGACATATTTTGAGGGCATTACGGCAGTGGGGTTGGGCACCCACGGCAAAATGCCATGGGTGCCGTGGGTTAATTCGAGGGCTGACATATACGCATTAAAAATACCCCACCAGATTGATACATGTACGTTGTGCACCAGATTGATACATACATGTACGTTGTGCAAAATTACCGTAATTTTGGGTTTCTACTGGGGTGGGGGCAACAGTTCTGACTGGGGGGCATCCCCCCCATGGCGCCGCCACTGGAAACACTGCCTTAACAAATTGACATGATTTACTCGCCGCGAAGAAAAATAGCGTCGTTGGGCAGGAAAACCTCCTATGTATCATTGGCCCCTGAACATGTTTAAAGCAAAACCTCCTATGTGACCTGTTGGCAGTTTTGTTTTAAACATGTTCAGGGCCACATCTTACCTCTTGTAAACATTCCCATGAAATAGCTACTGCTGGCAGCAAGAACAGCTCGGTGTGCACGAAATGTGCGTTTTCCAATTTTGATGGTGACATCACAGAGTGTGTCTTGCTTGCGGAGGTCGTCTAGGCTAGCGGTCAATACATTGGAGTAACATGCACAGAGTCCTTTGGGATGAACTGCAGATGCCATGGTAACACTGTGAGGTGAAACTTCTGTCCTGGTCCCTGCAAACTTGTAGAATGGTTCCGAGTGATAGAGGAACTGACTTCCTTCTGTGTTTACAAAGATATCAAGAGCACTGAGCAGTGTTAGAAAATATGCAGTTAGTTTATATTGTCACTTCTAAGTCTCTAGCTAATAATTTAGGGAAATAGACCCCTTTAAGGTGGTACTACACCCCTAGCCAATTTTGTGCCTGTTTTTGCATTTTTCTCAAAAATTACAGCGCATTGGTGACAAGTAAAATATGTATATCATAGGGGTAAGGACTACAACTACTGCCCTAGAAATTCAGCAACTCAAGGTAAGTAGTTATTGATTTATTGATCAAATATTAGTTTTCCCTCATTTTTGACTGTTACTCCACAACTGTTGTCTGTAAGCCTACTGAAATTAACTTTTCCAGTGCAGTAGTTGTAGTCCATGCCCCTATAATATACATATCGTACTTGTCACCAATGCGCTATAATTTTGAGCAAATGCAAAAATAGGCACAAAATTGGGAAGGGGTGTAGTACCGGTACCTCCTTAAAACTTCCATTTACTTCAAAAGTCAGATTTGATGGTAAAAATAGACCCCAACCCAATTTTTGATCGGCCACCACGGGAAAACGATAAGGGTTAGGGATCTGAAAGTTGTGGTTTATTTAATGGCTATAAACTTGCATAACATTTGACTTTGAGTGAAATTTAAAGAAATTCTGGCGATCTTTTCTTTTAGACCACCCAAGGTTAAAATTATGAATATGAAATTAAACTTTCGCATCAAGGTTAAACATGTTTTAGTAATACAACCATACCTTTGATTTCTTCGAACAAGCTTGATTTACGCTCCAATATCAAGTATTTTCAAGCGTGTTTGACAGGTTTTTACTCCGTGACGCAATTCTCCATTTTATCAAGATGGCGAATTTCACGAAAAACATGAAGTATAATCCTTTAAAAAACCTCATTTTACAAATTCTTTGTCACTTTCCACTCATCTGATCATCTTATAATGTGACGGAAGTGATGCTGGTTTTACAATACAAAGGTATGTTTTTTGCTTTTCCGATGATTTTAAAATTGTTTTTTGAGACAAAAACAGAATAGCCATTAGGGATGGGTTATTCCGTTTATTTTCCTAAATGTGTGCGTTTAACATATTAACACGCATTGATCCTGCCCCGTCTGACGGCAAGATTTCATGAATATACGATAGGTGCGGAGCACGTCACAAAACCGGAATTTCTAACAGAATACGTAAGTAGGCCTACCACTACCAATGGCGCGTATAAGGTAAAATTCGCGAAGTCAAACATGTCAGAAACTGCATTATTTCGACATACTAGTAGTGTTAAAGGCCCATTCAGTGATTTGCTCATCCGGACGATCGTAAAAATCATCAAAATTCAGATTTTGGTACCTTTGTAATTGGCATAGATGTGCTAACATAGCCTGCTAGTGGTTCGGTCGAAAGCCGTGTATTTTAAACAAAATAAAGCATTTACATGAATCTGGACTTTTGATACTGACAGTACAAAAAGTCCGACTCGAGATCGAAAGAAGCTCACTCTCCACCATACCAACACGCGTCGCGTATTGTTTCTACTACTTATTACATCAGTAGCTACACAATTTTAACTGTTTTTCATATTTGAATTGACCGTTAGTTTGCCTCGGTGACGTTTAATTGCTTATTTTGTTTTCTACTACAAAAATTAAGCGTCTGTTACTCTGTTTTAAATCAATTTAGACTCTACTTCCCCGTGTTAGAAACACTGGACTAGGAAGTTTTTCCAGTCGATTGGTGGCGCACTGTACGAAAATCTCGATTTTCTCGAGTCGATCTGAGTTGAAGTAGAAAACCTTTCTAAAACTTCTGTTTTTTGACTAATTTGTCGATGTATTCAGGGAAAAGTGGTTTAATGAAATTCTGTAGACTTATTCTTTATTTCTAAGCAACTCTGACAAATTTCCATTTTTTTAATGTTCCTGTGAAATCACTGAAAGGGCCTTTAAGGGGCTACTACACCCCTGGCCAATTTTTTGCCTATTTTTGCATTTTTCTCAAAAATTATAGCACATTGGTGATAAGTAAGTTATGTATATATTTATAGGGGCAAGGACTACAACTACTGTACTGAAAATTCAGCAGCTCAAAGCAAGTAGTTATGGATTTATTGATCAAATATTGGTTTTCCTTCATTTTTGACTGTAACTCCACAACTGTTGTCTGTGCTGAAATAAAATTTCCAGTGCAGTAGTTGTAGTCCTTGCCCCTATGATATACATATACTTGATACTTGTCCCCAATGCGCTATAATTTTTGGCAGATTTGAAAGCAGCCAGGGATGAAGATTTGACTAGTGTCAGGAAGGTACAATGTACATGTAATTCCATATAGCGTAGAGTGCATATGGGAAAAAAGATTTTTGAGACAGGGAGAGACGGGAAAACGGAATAACATTAACAAGGAAGGACGCAGCTGTTGAGATTGCGAAGGTCAGGGCGCGGGTGCAGTTTAAATGGGTTCAATAAACAAATCGTTTCGCCGGCACGTTTCAAGAAATTAAATTTACCATATTTTGATAATTAGTTAGGGGTGGTGCAATAATTAGGCTTTTGACTAACACACGCGTCACGTCACGTCACGTCGCGTCACGTCGCGTCGGCGTCACGTCCACGTCCACGTCACGTTGATATCTTCTTAAAAGGTACAAACAAGTCATACGGTTGAGATCCAATTTGACCTTGACCTCTATCAAGCTGGGGGCATTGGGTGAATGCACCCGAGGTGGGCCACATAACACCCGCCCAACTAACTGGGTACCGTTGGGTCCCTCAATTCTCTGTTTTCAACTCCTATTTTCCTATTTTATTTTTATTTGATAAAAACTTTCCCGGAAACTTTTTTCCCTTCGCCACTTTTGTATTTCTTTTGCCAATTGAGAATGCTTGACAACCACCTGTATTTACTGCCTTTTTGACAACCCGATCCAATCACCCAAAACAAGCCAGAACTCAACATGACCCTTGTTTGCACCCCAATCAATGTTTCGCTTAGCACATACATGTACCATGAACATGCACTAGGAACTTCCATTGAAAAGACCCGATATGAATGCATGGGATACTGCGTGGCTATTTTAAAACTGTGGAAAATACCCGGGCCAGATTCTCGCAAAGGGGCTAACACCGTCCCAGGACACACCGGCCCCGCAGAAAAACCCGCAGACGCCACGAAAAAATGAACAACACAACCGCGCGGCGCAATAACATGACCCAGCCCACCCCACTTGACATGGCCAAAGAGCCTCCCAGGCCTAATGTTGACCCGTCTTCAAGAATACGACCTCAGAGTTTTCAATGGAAAATTCCATACAGCTGTGTTTGTTTTACTTGGTCACGTTGTTGCACACGTGTTTTCCATGGCCTGCTCTATTGCATATGATACACACATGCTGATATCGACAGTGAACGAACTTGCACCCGCTGGGCCTGTTGAAATCAAAACAAATCTTTGCCGGGGGGTCCACTCTTGCAGTAGATGGGGCACTTGGGGTTCTTTTTAGACGGTTTTGGGAGCCTCCGTGAGGGTAATTTGTGGAGTTTCCTGGGCCTGATTGAGTGGGATTTTTGAACCCAGAGAACCCATTAAATGGGGTCGGATTTGACATGAACATTACTGCAAGAGTGGACCCCCCGGCAAAGATTTGTTTTGATTTCAACAGGCCCAGCGGGTGCAAGTTCGTTCGCTCATGAAGATATCAACGTGACGTGACGTGTGTTAGTCAAAAGCCCAATAATTATGTGTACTTCGGGGTGAATTCTCAAAATGGTCTGCCAAAATTGCTTGCCCCCCTTTGGCCGTGCCAAAAAACCTTTGCCCCCCCCTTTCGACGTGCCAAAAAACCTTTGCCCCCCCCCTTTTGACATGCCAAAAAATCTTTGCCCCCCCTTACACATGCAAGATTTTTGGGAACCCGAATTTAAAACCTTAAATTGTCTTAACATATAATGCGAAAGCAGCGAGCAGGAAATTTTGCATATTTGAACGTGTTCAGAACGCTTTTCCCTCGCCTTTTTAGGGCGTAATATAAAATGGTGCCCAATCTGTGCCAAAAATTATCTGTGCCAAAAATTGCTTGCCCCCCTCTTTCGACCTGCCAAAAATGCTTGCCCCCCCCTTGGCCTGCCAAAAAAAATCTTTGCCCCCCCCCTATAATTCACTTCCGGGTACACATAATTATTGCACCACCCCTTAGGGATCGTTTTATTTTAACCTCTGGCATGAGAGATAAGGTTAAAGATAAGCCACTCTGTGTTCTCATTTTGCAACTAAAATAGGCTTCTAATAAAGCTTAAATTTGCGGGCCATTATGCTGGCCATCCATGTATTTGAAACATGGCGGATATACTAAGCACCCTCACTACGTTCGGGTCTGTGAGGGTGCTCGACCAGGCATGGGGGGGGGGGCAAAGATCAAGGCCAAGGGGGTGATTTTTGACAGACCATTTTGAGAATTCACCACCTCATGCACCTGGGGTACACAAATGACATAATTATTGCACCACCCCTAATTCTAGATCTTCAGGCCACTAGTATTATTAAATTGTATGCCATCATTGACATCATGGTCTAGTCCGAATAATCAGACCCAGAACAAAATATTAATTTCTGACATGATCCTGTTCTGGACTATGGAGCAGTGGGAGCATTTTTGATAATTTTGTTTCATGATTTTAGGGCGTACCTTACTTACCACTACGTGCGCTCTCTACTCATCTAGTACTGGAATATTTGATGTCTTGTCCTCAACTACACACGGTCATATTCAATTCCAGATGAAACTTTCATCCATTCCATTCCGTTTCAGATTTTCCAGCCAATTTATGTACCGTACTGTGCATAAAAATACTATTGCAAAATTGGCGATCGAAAAATACATGAAATATCAGCTGGGATCTAGGTCAGAGGTCAATATTAGGGTTGGACGATATAGGTATACAAGAAATAAGCAAACCAAGCACAAAAATGAGCGATTGATGATGTCTATGTTTTTGGCAGTTGAATATGGGGGGTAATTTTTGGCACAGATGTTTGGGCAACATTTCTTTTCTATATTATTATTCCCTAAAAAATGTTTTCAAAACTTCCTGTCTCTCATTTTATATGGACAGCAACTTTTACCCCCAAATTCTGCTCAAGTTAAGTTGTTTGTGTAAGGCCTAAAACTTGTGCATGAAGCGTTTCATGACGGGAGAAACTGAAGAGTTGCACAATAATCAGTATTCTCAATGCAGTGTTGTTGTTATTGTTTTTACTTTTATTTATTTTTTTAAAAATCAAACATCAACTTGAAAACAATAAATTGCTAATGTATTAAATTATTAAAATAGTTTTAAAATTGCCCAGCACTAGAAAAGTTATAAAACAGAGGGCGGTATTACCAACATTTAGACAGGATTTATTATTCTACTTTGTTGTCTGTATTCTTATTTTGTCAGTTTGTTGGTCTTGGTTTTTTTTTTCTCATCATGATTATGATCTTTTTAAATCCACACAGCCTAGCCTGCATATGCAAGTAAATTAGTTAGGATAATTATAATTACACCTCTCTCCGTGGTTAATAATGTAGGGCCTACATTTTAACTATTGTGTCATTTTTGACTATAAACACAACCCGGAATCATTATGCTTAAAATTTGTAGGCTATATGTGGCTGTGCAATAATTATGAGGCCCCGGGGATAACATTTTCAAACAGCTCACCAAAAATCGCTTGCTCCCCCTCCCCCGCCTCTCGGCCCATCAAAAATCGCCCCCCCCCCCTCTCGGTCTGCCAAAAAATCTTTTCCCCCTCCCCTTTGCACATGCCAAATTTTTGGGATCCCAATTTTGCAAATTTGAAATGGTTTTGATAGGCCCTACATGTTGCGAGCAGGAAAATTTGCTTAAAGCATTTCCGTAATGTTTTTCTAAGCCTTTTTAGAGCGCTTTATTTAAAAGGTGCCCCGTGAACAGTGGCGGCACCACGATTTTTTCGGGGGGATTGAGGGGCAAAGTGAATTTCAGGGGGAAATCGACAAATTTTGCACAAATTTTGGGGTTTTGCCTCCTTCGGCTCCCCAAAAATGTTGCCCCCCCACATTTTATCCTCCTACCAGGGCTCATACCGGTAATTATTGCACAGCCCCCAATTGCCCAAAAATTGTTTATATTTAAAAGATAAAGCCAATTATTAGTTGAAAGCACTCCCGAAAGCACTAAGAAGAAAAAAAAAAACTGATGAAAGCGAGAGTCGAGTGTACAAGGCTACTCAGTAGCAATAAAATATAATATCTTTTAACGCCATCCTTTTACAGAGGGCAGTATATTGCCACACACGGTCTGCACACGGTGTATCAGTGTGTGAAAATTGCAGAGGGCAGTATAAGAATAAGGGCACAGATCGCTCAAAATAACTTCAAAATTCATTTAAAAACATTGCCTGGGCCAGGTGCAGAAAAGTGCCGCCTTTGCACATGCCAAATTTTTGGAATAGGCCTACCAATTATTTTGCAAACTCAAAATGTTAGATATCATAACATGCATGTTGCGAGCACAGCGAGCAGGAAAATGGTCATATTTAGGTCATTTCATTTCCGTAATGTTTTCTAAGCCTTTTTAGAGCGTTTTATTTAAAAGGTGCCCCGTTGAACAGTGACGGCACCAGATTTTTTTGGGGGGAGGGGGCACTTAAGTTGAGGGGGCAAAGTGAATTTCAGGGGGGTGGGGAATCGACAAAGTTTGTTTTGCCTCAAAAGTGTGTGTGGGGGGGGGGGACTGGGAGGAAAGAAAAATCTGCCGCCACTGCCCATGAATGTGTGCCAAAAATCGGCTTGCCTCTTCCCCTCTCGGCTTGCCAAAAAGTGCTTGCCCCGCCCCTCCCCCTTTCGGCTCGCCAAAAAATTCTTGCCCCCTCTCCCCAATTTTACCCTCCCACCAGGGATCATAATTATTGCATATCCCCTAATTGCCTAAAAATGTTTATATTTAAAAAATAAAGCCAATTTTAGTTGAAAGCACTTAGAAAAAAAGTCTGATGAAAGCGAGAGTCGAATGTACAAGGCTACGGGAAACAAAATATAATATCTTTATACGCCATTCTTTTACAGAGGGCAGTATATTGCCACACGGTGTATCAGGGTGTATATTGCCATTGCATGAAAATTGCAGAGGGCAGTATAAGAATAAGGGCACATATCACTCAAAATAACCTCAAAATTCATTTAAAAACATTGCCTGGGCCAGCATAAGAATGAGTAGAGGGCACTATAGGCCTACACTGTTTAAAAAAAATGTGCAAGTGATTCTTGTGCAAAGCTCCCTCTTTGGCAATAAATAGTGTTGTGACATGATGCTTACATCAACGTCAATTTTTTTCAAATGCCGTTTTTACTGTTCAATTTGCTTGTTTTATTAAATCTCGAGTTATGTTTAAGTTAACAACGACGGTAAAATCACAATTGTGCCACTTTTACAAGGCAAGAGGGCTTTACATCATGTACATGAAAATCAATGATAACATCAAGTTTATCAAGAGTTCCTTCGTGAAATCAAAAGAATGCATCGATTACACAACACTATAAAATTGTTTCTACTGTTTTTACTGTTTTATCATGATACAGGTATAATGATTCTCTTTTTCCACTTAAAACAGATTAAAAGATAATTAAATATGTCATATTCTGCTGTAAAATTTAATTCATGTACATGTCAATGATTTTATCATGGTAAATGAAGTTCTCTGACTTTGTCAATCAAAACATGTTATAATAAAAATTCCTTTAAAAGGAATAGGGTGGGCAAATGAAAAATTGTCAAGAGAAATGAAAGAATGAGTAAGTCAAGTTCACAATTAAAAACAGGGAAAATATGACACAACATCGATTTCCAATAGGGGAATAACACAAACGTATAAACAAAGTTAAAAGAGTTTTTAACTTTATACGTTTATACGTTTGTTATTCCCCCATTGGAGGTTGTGTCATATTTTCCCTGATTTTAATCTGATCTATTGATTATCCTTTGTTCTCTGCTGGTCAGTTGGAACAGATTTTCCCTGTTTTTATATTAACCCTTCACATCATAACACAAGACGTTTTATGTTAACATTTTATATAAAACATGGTTATAAAATCAAAGTAAATTTAGGTAAACAAATCCAGTTAACTACTCACGTCTTTAGCTTTCGCCATCTCGGATGATGGCTTTCTCAAAAGTGACTTGGTTCACTGCTTCTCCCGCGGAAAGCGGCTGTAGCCTCATTCCCAGAGTGTGATGGTACAAGCAGTGAGTCATATACGTGATCTAGAGTGTATGAGCCTATGTCCTGGTTCATGGTGGCGGCCCCCTTTCTCGTGATCCATATGGCCTCCCTGACTTTTCTTTTGAACTGATTCGCTTCCTTGTCAAGTATTGTAGCTCCCTCCCAATCTATAACATGGTTGTCGGCAGCTACATGGTCCGTAATTGCTGACTTGTTGAATTCTGTGGTAGATTCTTTCCGTCTTGCGCGGGTGTACTTCTTGTTTTCCGCTTTCTCTGCATCTTTCTGGTGCTCTTTTAACCGTGTGCCAAACGCTCTCCCTGTTTCACCTATGTATGATTTTTCACAACCCTTGCAGTCAATGTTATAGACCACCTCGCACATCTGGTTGGTTTCTCTCTTGTCTTTAGGGTGCACTAATAAGCTCTTAATAGTGTTATGAGGTTTCATGGCTGTTGCGATTTTGTGCTTCCAAAAGATGCGCTTAAACTTCTCTGAGAGGCCTGCAACGTACGGTAAAACTACCATACCCTTTGACGGGTTATCATCGGTGCTCTTCTTTGAACTGTTACTCTTGATCTTACTTGTTGACATTTGCTGCTTAACACGGTCCATTGCCCACCTTGGATAGCCACAGTTTTGAAGCGCGGTTCTGATCTTCTTTTCTTCTTCCTTTTTATCTTCCTCCTCTGTCACTATGCTATCCATTCTGTCAAACAGTGTACGAATGACCCCGAGTTTCTGATGTAGGGGATGTTGTGAGTCAAAGTTCAAATATTGATCCGTGTGGGTTTTCTTTCTGTATATGAGAAGCTTTATGCTGCCATCTTGTTTACGGACCACTAAATGTGTCAAGGAACGGTATGCTACAATCCTTCTCCTCCTCGTACGTGAATTTAATATTCCCCGTTTCGTCCACCTTGTTTAGATGTTCAGTTAGTTTCTCTGTGGTGTCCTTTTTGATGACCTCAAGCACGTCATCCACGTAACGGCGCCAAGTTGGTGCACAATCGAGTGGTGCCGTGGCAATCGCTTGCTGTTCTAGCCATTCCATGTATAGGTTTGCCACAATCGCACTAACAGGACTACCCATAGCTGCTCCAAACTTCTGGCGGTAGATGTTGCCTCTGAAGGAGAAGTATGTCGTCGTGAGAATGAATTCTAAAAGCTCCATGATGTCGGTTGCATTCAGTCGTGTGCGTTCGGGTAACGTTGTGTCTTTAATAAGCCGGTCTCTTATGATCTCTAAAGTCTTGTCTATTGGTGTGTTTGTGAATAGTGAGACCACATCGTGAGAGTTAAAAATGTCTCCATCATCGATGAGTACACCTGTAAGCTCTTCAGCGAGTTGTTTTGAGTTGGTGACGTGATGTTCGGTTGTCCCTATTAACGGCGAGAGAATTTCTGCAAGTGCCTTTGATGTTTGGTATAGTACCCAATACTACCTATGTAATCCACGATTGGCCGGATCGGGTCTCCTTGTTTATGTATTTTGGTGGTGCAATACAGTCATGAACCGGGACATAGGCTCATACACTCTAGATCACGTATATGACTCACTGCTTGTACTCACTGCTTGTACATATGACTCACTGCTTGTACCATCACACTCTGGGAATGAGGCTACAGCCGCTTTCCGCGGGAGAAGCAGTGAACCAAGTCACTTTTGAGAAAGCCATCATCCGAGATGGCGAAAGCTAAAGACGTGAGTAGTTTACTGGATTTGTTTACCTAAATTTACTTTGATAACCAAACCAATCCTACAGATGAAACTGTTCAATGGTTATAAAACTTTTGTAGATAATAGTTATTTAAAACATTTTCGTAATCATACCTAGAGGGTTTTTTTTATCATCAGATAGAAAGACTTCTGCTCATCTTCTCTGGTGAGACAACAGGGCTGGGGTATCTTTCCATATCAAAGTTTAAAATCTGTCATATCAATTTCCTCAATATGTTGTATTGCAACTTATGAGGGGAAATGTTTGATTTTACAATATTTCGATATTATTTTTTAACTTTGTAACTTTATTATGATTAACATAACTGTATTTCAAAGCGTCAAACTATTATCATTATTTTGTCCCAACAAAAATAATCCAGGGAATAAAATATTCATTCATATGTTTATTTATTTTATTCAACCTGGGCCATTTCTACTGGTGCACATGCATTCTAATAATTTGTCTATAATACCTTATACAAGCATCAGCAAACACTATTTGTCACAAGATTTGAAAAGTAAATAGCCTATATGTACACACTGAACATACCAGCTGTATTCAAGTACATGCCGAAGCTGTCAGTATTATATGACCTTCACGATGCTATTAATTTAGCCCAAAGATTAGGAAAACTAGCAAAACTGGTGAACTGGTACTGTTCAAATAAAAACATCCGCAAATCTTGCTGCAATTTCCAAATAGTATCTCTATTACTTAAATAATTATTTTTGTTATTTCTTTTAATACAAACATATTACTGCCTATGACGACTTTATCGTATTACTTACATATCAAAATCAAGTAATAATTACAAAACTCGCCGTAAACTATCACCTCTGTGGGTGTTTGGGATATAACCGGCACGAATATTTTCTCAACGCTGCGGCATGTGAAAAAGTAGGTCAATAGTCAGAGAATAAAAAAAACAAATATTGCACACTCTGTTTGATTTATCACATTTATACATGGATAGTTATTTGTTTACACCTGTAACAGATGCAATAATGAAATGGTATGAAATAATGAGTAATAAAATGGTCACTATACACATGTAAGAGGTACAAACCTATCAAAACAGTATTATTAGATAATCCCATAACGAGTAACTATCCAAATATTATTAATATGTTAACATGTTTTATGTCAACAATACCTACCAACACCCATCACTTAACAGACATTAACTTACCCCATTTAAGTACTCTCTTTAATTTACTCAAGGTTGTGTTTGTATAAACGAATTCAGTTATACAAACACAGCCTCATGACTTTGTAATTATTGCGATCATGTTTGGACAACACAATCGGGTTGTCAAAACATGATCCTCATTTCTATTGTATTTTCCCTTAAAAATTACTAAAAATACCAAAAGCCCCCAAGACATTTCACACCCGCATCCTGACCAGAACAATAGGTTCTGGAAAGGAATGCGGGCAAAAACTATATAAGGGGAGTTTTCTCCCAGATCTTGGTCAGTACACAGATTATAATCTGTGGTCAGTATTGGTCAGTTCTTTGGTCAGTACTTGTACCAGAGAAGATGATAAAAGAGGAGGTCGCTCGCTGCCCACATCAAATAAATAATGTGTGCATCCGCCTATTGATGGAAACAATGATCTAATCCGATTGATCAACTAATACGATAAGTGGCTTTGCGAGTCACGACTGTCTAGCTCTAAACGACGCATGCCCTGATATCAATTTGTTACGTCAGTTGACCGCGAATTATAATTTCTGTATTGTTTGGCATGACTGGCTGCTAAGTTTGACCCGAGATCCCTGTGAAAAAGACTCGCATTTTGGATCCAAATAGCATTTTTGGACACGTTTGGACACAAAACGGGAGTATATGGAGAAACTGACACGAGTTTGAATTACTGATTACACTGGTTTTAAGTTTCCGTAAACTGCCGCAAATATTCAAATAGTTATCATTTAAATTTCTTTTCCTTTGACCTTATATTAATTTGACTGGAAAATTAATTATGCTTGACTTTCCATAACTTAACAATTTTTGATTTTTTTTTAATGGCAGTTGCGATATATATAATGCTTTTTCACTCGTTTAAAAAATCATGGTCACCCTGGTTAGTATTATTTTTTTTTTAAGAAAAAAGCATGATTTGACTGCAAAATTGGGACTTTAACGATGTACTTCCGTGTGTGGAATATTTTCTCCACTAGAGAGAACTACCAAATCAGACGAGCGTGTGGCGGATGAACAGATTACCACAAAGGAAGTTTCAAGTGGTGTTTTAAGTACCCCAAACAAAGAAAAGTGAACAGAGGTTAACTGTGGGTAATCGGATTATATGTTCGAGCGATCTCCTCTTTTCTCATCTTCTCTGCTTGTACGGAACAACTTTTATCAACTAGTGTAAGAATACCATTAAGATGGCTTGCTGAGGAAATAAAAGACAGCCGTTGCCGTCCGAGGCTTGGAACTGTACTAAATGTCTGTGTGAATTCGTCTACGTGTATTAATATTATCTACTAACCATGTTTTAAATAGTCATCGTAAATCAACCTACAGGGGAACACAATTTACACACAGTCATGAAAAATTATGTAAAATTACATTGACTTTCATTAGCCTTATTATTTTACAGCCACTTTTATTTATTTATTTATTTTAATCATATTTATCCAGGGTAGCCCAATTCAGCCAAATAGCTGATCTAACATGGGGCCCTGCTACACATATACAATAATTTAAAAGCAACAATTTTCAACATACAATTTATATAGTATATACAACTCTTAGATACAATTTTAAAATACAAAAATACATACAATTTTCAAAGTAAATAAAAACACATCATTTACAAGTATATGCACAAAATTTTACGACTTGAATCTTTGCTTGAAAGTCTGCATATTTGTTGAGCTTCTTAATTCATTACTCAGCTTGTTCCAAACTTCAACCCCACTGTACGAAAAAGATGATTTAAAATATTCAGTATCATAACCATTCATGCAAGGCGGAAGAGCCAATACATTTGTCGCAGCTTGTCTGGTGTTAACATTATGCTTTTCGTGTATATAAGAAAACCTGTTGATTAGGTACTGTGGAGCCATATCGTTTAGACATTTAAACATTAACAAAGATTTGAAATACATTGCACGATTTGGAAGTGATTCCCATCCTAATAATAGGAAACATTATATCAGAAGACGTAAGGTAATTGGCACGTAATATGATTCTTGCACATCGCTTCTGTAACACACTTAATTTACGCATATCTTCATTGAAGCGACCAAACCACACTACACTACAATATTGTTATTTCACTCCAGAAAATTGATTTCAATTCGATTCAAATTCAATTCTTTCTACACCTGGAGTCTTACTATTCAATTCCAATTCAATCCACCTTGCTTTAGAATTAATTCAATTCGATTCCAATTCAATTTTTCAATTTCAAAATCATTTCATTTCAATTCCAATCCAATGCAGTGAAATTAACAGCTAATCAATTTCAATTCAATTCTGAGCATTCATTTCAATTCCAATTCAATTCCAATTCCAATACAGTTGCAGTTTGTGTTAATTGACCAAAGGCACACTGCAAAAACTGTGTCTAGAGATTGAACACTTTTTTGTCGTTGATATGTAAACACATGTAAAATCTAAACACAAATGTCAAACTTCAAAATATCAAGTGTTTAATATCTAAACACAAGGCATCAAATTACTAAACATGTTTAGCATTTAGACATGTTTACAAATCGAGGATAAGATGGTATCTAGAATGGTGTTAAATAACACTGTTTTTGCAGTGCGTGCATGTTTTAAATTTTACTACCAATTTTATAACACTAGAGTCAGCAGCACAAAGTCAAAATCAAGTACACTAGTAGTACATGTACTACTTGTCACAAAAGCATTTCAACAGAAGATACTAGTGTTATGTTAACTCACTTTTCACATTCAAACAATGCAAGTGATCCTTGACCTGGGTCCTATTTTATGAAACTTTGGAACTTCTTAGTTCTTAGGTGACTGACTTCCCTATATTTGTCTTAACTTCTTGTCCACCATGCACATTATTTTCTAAACTTAAGGTGTGTGGTACGATCGATAATGGGACTCTGTCTCCACACTGATCTCAAAGATGTCAAAAATCAAGGTTTGATATAGCCCCTACTTGTCTCCTGCTCCTCCTAAGATTTTACACCCAAAAATCCTTGTACTTTTGAAAAGTGTGAAAAAAGATGTCAAAGATATAAGCATTTTCTTTAATGGTTTTCTCACAATTTGTTCAAATGTACAATGACTTTTGAGCATAAAAATTAGGAGCTTGAGAAAAATAGGGGCTTTATGATTATTGCCAAAAGTTTGAGATCTTTGGCAAGTTGGAGGGGGGTCTCATACTCACATTATCGATCATATAAAGCAATTTAAAACATTGGAAATGCTAAGAATCAATTTGCATCATATTAGAAGATATTAGTGTCTTTATGAACATAGAACCTATAATTTTTCCACATGACAAGAGAGACAGTAGATATTCTTCTGAAGAAAGATTAAGAAGAACTCCCCAAAAGTCTCAAAAAGTTTAACTATACCTGTGTATGAGAAATGATATCAATTTATCGTGCTTTTAATTTCCTTCAATATATATGTATTTTATGCTATCATTTTGAAATGAAAGCTTTCCAGAATACTAGTTGCAATAAGTTTTGTAACACTATTGATGTTAAATTTTTAATGTGTGTCTCTTGTGTGAATAAACCTGGAAGTGTATCAGAATTCAGAACGGGGCAAGGACACTTTTTTTTCAGGTGGAATGATCTGGAATCACAGACATCTGCTTGTGAATTGAAATGCTGAATTGAAATCAAAGCTGAATTTCATTTCAATTCCACTTCATTCTTCATCACTCAACATGATTTCAATTCCAATTCAATCCAATTCTTCATTGCTCACGATGATTTCAATTCCAATCCAATTCAATTCATGCCCAAGCCCACTCATTTCGATTCCAATTCAATTCCAATGCATTGAAATGAAAATCGCTCAAAATCCATTTCAATTCAATTCGATTTCAATGCATTGAATTAACATTACACTACAATAGTCGAACTGCGGTTGAATAAGAGCTTTGTATAAAACATTAAGAGTGCGTACGTCAAGAAATGTTTTAAGACGTCTTAAGGATCTAAAATGAGCGTTTATTGCGTTTCGACAGTATTTTTTGTGGGACATGAGAGCACCTCAGACCTATCGAATTGCATTCTGAATACGAAGCATGTCTTTCTGATATCAAATAATTTTCATTTTTGAAAATCACAATATAATACAAATTTTATGACAAATTATAAAAATTTGATATTTTTTTCAAATTTTTGATATATAACAGTCCTCGAAGTAAATTATATAAATCTAATGACATATTCTTAAAGTGTATGTAGCAGGGAGGAAAAGCCGACGGTCAATTGCAAATTTTGACCTTTCATATTGAAGATATGGATTTTTTCCCAAAAAGACCTAATTTTTTTTGGTGTTTTGGGAAAAAAAATCCATATCTTCAATACGAAAGGTCAACATTTTCAATTGATCGTCGGCTTTTCATCCCACCTACATACACTTTTAAGTATAAATCATCAGATTTATAAAGTTTACTTCAAGTACTGTTAAATATCAAAAATATCAATTTTAATGATTTGCCATAAAATGTGTATTAAATTACGAATTTCAAAAAATCAAAATTATTTGATATCAGAATGACATTCTTCGTATTCAGAATGCAATTCGATATGTCTGATGTGCTCTAATGTCCCACAATAAATACTGTCCAAACGTTCATACCCCAGCCCTTAAGAGTCCTATTTTACAAAAAAGCTTCTGTATAACAGAGTTAACATGATTGTGCCAGAGTAATTTAGAATCAATCTTTACACCAAGACATTTGGCACTATGAACTCTTTCAAGTTGACGATCATCAATGGTAACTGAAAAAGCAGAACATTTATCATTACGTAACTTAGGCTCACTACCAATGAGCATAACGTTTGTCTTTTCAGTATTAAGAAACAACTTGTTAACATTTAACCATGCCTTATTATTGCAGAAATTTTAGTTGATAGAACTTAAAAAAACAAAGCCCGATGAAAGCGAGGGTCGAGTGAACGAGCAACAAAATGTATATCTTTTAATGCCACCCTTTCACAGAGGGCAGTATGTTATAACACGGTGTATTGCTATTACACGAAATTGTAGAGGGCAGTATAAGAATAAGGGCACATATCACTCAAAATAACCTCAAAATAATAAAAACATTGCCTGGGCCGGGTGGAGAAAAAGTACCGCATAAGATATAGAGGGCACTATAATACAGCCTGCCTGAAAAAATTGTGCAAGTGAAAAGCCCCTGTTTGGCAATTAGAAAATAGTGTTGTGACATGATGCTTACATTAACGTCAATATTTTTTCAAATGCCAGGGTTTTCTTTTTTCGTCGCTTAAAGATCGATCAAGGAAAGAAGAAAAGAAGCCATGCACTCCCAACCTCCCAACCAATCAAGTGAACATTTCACTGTCAGCCTACACACAGAAAACTACGGGGTCAAAATTTGAACCCGAAAGGGTCATTTTTGACCCCGCTTTCCAAGTCAACTATGCACCGACTTAAAAAGGGTCAAATTTGACCCGGTGATCTAGTGAAAAATTTGACCCAAATGTTGTTGAAAATGATTATATTTAGGGTCAAAAAATGATTTGACCCCTAATATAGTCAGTTAAAAAATAACCCTATTAGTGTAAAAAATGACTATATTCAGGGGTCACAATTAGAAAATGACCCCTAACGTGGTTGAAATGACTTCATTCAGGGGTCCCGATTAGAAAATGACCCCGGAACGTGGGTTGAAAAATGATTATAATGGGTCATTTAAATACGACCCTTTTAAGGGTCAATTTAAAATGATGCCAAACAACAGAAAATGACCCCGACCGTAGTTGATTTTAACCACGAATATGGTTAAAAAAAACTGACCCCGTAAAAGGGTTGATTTTTTGACCGTTGTTTTTTGTGTGTATATGGGTCGTCCGACCGGACGGAACTGCCAGGAACGGCGGTCGACCGCCAGTCGAGTTTTGATATAATCCCTTACTCAGTAGGCCTATAGTACCTAACCATACTGACATAAATTGGGCTATTCTAGTTAAATTCTAATTTCAAATGGGGCTACCCGAATGGGTGACTCCATCCCTGTGCATGAGAGATAAAAAAAAGGTCATGTCTTCCACAGGGGATAGGCCTATGAATTTCAACTGGAATAGCCCGGGGGTACTCCCACTTTGGAGGTGACGCGTAGGCCTATGTAGAGCTGTTAAGACCCCCTTTTTCAGCGTCGCTGTCACCCGAAGACGCTTAATTTTCCCATTTGATCTGTCACCCAAAGACCCTTACAAGTTCAATTTGAACAGCAACTTTCATTTATCACTGATTTTGTTACTTATTTTGAAAAAACAGAGAAATTTGAAGCCATTTAGAACTAGAAATTCGATTTTCGAGGTTCATGTACTCACCCAAATTCCATTTAAAAAAGGTCATGTTCTCACCCAATGACCCCATATTTTGTTACATTTTGCTCTCACCGAATGCCAAACGCGTGTAGTAAAATCGGAACAAAAATTATGCTCGTCCCCTCTAAATTTTACTGCTTCCGCCGCCGCCACTGACAATGGTGCATTAATTTTGGTTCACCTTTCCTTTACATGCATGAAAGCACATTGCCCAGGCCGAAAATTATATACAAACTTGGTGACCCGATATATAGGTGTACAAGTTCCTATTATTGTTTCCGAGTCGTCTATAATAATTTTATGCTTTGAATTGGCTGATGTCTTTGGTATGGATCTATATTGGAGGGAATAAGGATTATTATAGGTGTTTGTGCTTGTAAGTATATTTTATTGTTTTATTATAGTGTTAGGAAGAAGTGTCATATAAGTGTTATTATCCAGCAAACACAAAAATGTCCTTAAACGTTTATTCAAAACGAAAATGTCGGGTTATATAAAACGTTACCAGTACTATAAAATATTTTGGGCGAGCAGTTTTGCAAAATATTTTGCCAACACTGAAATAACATTCTTTAAAAATGTTTTGCATCAAGTTTTCAAAAATGTTTTTTGAATGTTATTAAAACATTTCTACATCCTTATAATATCATACGACATTTGAACGTTTTCTGTAAAAGGTTTCTAAAAATCAAAATACACAGCGGTGTGGTGACATGACAATGCAATTGTCTTGTATATAAGGCAGTGTATTATGACTCAAACTATTTTTACATGACACTATTAATAAATCAAACTAAATCTTGACGCCAAATACTGGAAAATTTCCGCCATTGTGCAAATAGTACCTTTTCTAGATTTTTGGAGAAAATCTTAAAAAATCGCCACTGGTCAAACCTAATGAGTTTGTTATCATTCGATTGTTTGTTATTTTGTTGTACCCGTGACAACTTGATTGCTGATTTTGACTTTCAAATTCCGCAGAAGCAAAACATTTGCCGAGTTTTGCACTTTTCTTTGGTAACCGGTTAGAATAATTTTGCAATTATTTATGATCAGAATTTGCCAAAAATGTTCGCAACTGGGCAAGTTTCACTTTTTCTAGACATTTTGAGAAAAGTTTGAAAAAGCACCACTGCTCAAGCCTACAGTGTGCTGTTACTAGCTTTCAAGGAATGAGATAAGATAAGATGAGATGGAATGAGATGAGATGAGATGAGATGAGATGAGATGAGATGAAATGAAATGAGATGAAATGAGATGAAATGATATTACATGTAGATGAGATAAGAATGAAATGAGATGAGATGAGATGAGATGAGATGAGATGAAATGAAATGAGATGAAATGAGATGAGATGAGATGAGATGAGATTAGATGAGATGAGATGGAATGAGATTAGATGAGATGAGATGAGGTGAGATGAGATGAGATGAAATGAGATGAGATGGAATGAGTTGAGATGATTTGAGATGAGATGAGATGAGATGAGAGGGGATGGGATGAGATAAGATAATAGATAAGATAAGATAAGATGAGATGAGTACAATAAGATTAAATTAGATAAGATAATAGCTAAGATAAGACAATATGAGATGGGGTGAGATGAGATAAGATAAGATAAGATGAGACTATCCTGATAAGAATAATATAAGATAAGGTAGGAAAAATGAAATAAGATAATATAGATTAGATAAGATAAGATAACATTCGATAAGATTTAATAAGATAAGATGAGATGAGATAAGATAAAGAAGATAAGATAATAAATTAGATAAGATAAGATAAGATAAGATCAGATCAGATGAGATAGAATAAGCAAGATAAAATTATGAGATTATCAGATTAGATAAGATGAGATCAGATAAATGAGATCAGATAAATAAAATAAAAAATAATATATTCAATAAGATAAGATAAGATAAGATAAGATAAGATAAAATAAGAAGATGAGATAAGATAAAGAAGAAAAGATAGATAAGATCAGATCAGATAAAATAAGATAAGTATAGACGAGATAATTAAAATAAGATAAGATAAGATAAGATAAGATAAGATAAGAAAAGAAAATAAGATAATTAAAATCAGATAGATCAGATCATATATCAAATGAAACCAAATCCCAAATACAAATTTATTATCATGATTATGTAAATCGCATTTGATGGTGTTACTGTTGAGTTAGTTTTCCTAATTTTTCAACAAACTAATTATTATGTTCCATAAATTTCTCTAATTATTATTTGTAACTACTGTCAGGAAAGTTTTCTGGTCATTTTAAGCCAAATTATTGTGGTAGGCCTAATTCAAACATGCCCAAAATACAATGAATTTGATTGAATCCAATTAAGTGTAACTGTGTAAGTTCTAGAGTCTGTGTGTGAACATTACAAATAATTTATGCCCCCAAAAATCAAGTTACAAATACATATACCTAAAAAAAAATCAGGTTTGAAAACCAATAAAATCATTTGAAAAGGTCGTATATTGTGGCTTTAAATATCTTGTATATCCATTGTGTACACCGTGAATTGATATCAGTACTCAAAACCAAGGGCAGATAACCTTGACTATGACAAAAGAAGTATTCTTTTAATTTTACCTGTATAAAATACTCCAATAGTTCAATGATTTAAGGTGGTACTACACCCCTTGATAAATTTGTGACTAGTTTTACATTTTTCTCAAAGTATAATAACACAATGGTAACAAAAGATATGTATCTTGTAGGGGCAATGAATCCAGTTGCTACACTGGAATTTCAGTGACTCAAGACAAGCAGTACGTTATTTATGATAAGAAAAGAGGTGCAGCTAGAAAGTACCATGGAAATGAATGTACCTAATATTCCTTAACGTAATGAACCACTAAATTTTCAGTGAAGTAATTGGATTCCTTGCCCCTATAATGTACATAACTTTTGTCACCAGTGTGTAGTTATTTTTTTGGAGAAAAATGCAAAATTAGTGACAAAATTTATCAGGGGGTGTAGTACCGCCTTAAGGCACTCTTTTGTGGTAAGGCCAAGTGCAAATCTTTTGTGTCAGTTTACGGTCCAGCTTTGCCGCAAGTAGTGTTACCGAGTGTAAAAGTTTAATAGGGTGAATCATTTCGCTTAAACGTTGCACAACATACATGCATTTTGTCACGTCTGGATTATTTTATTGATATCAATTATCATAGTTATGCTTTTGAAACTTTAACAGTATGGACGAAAACCCAGGATAATCCGATAAAATCGACCATTTTATGGATGAAAAAAGAAAGAAAGAAATATACACGATAGGAAAAATTGCTATTCGCCTTTTGGGAGCTTTTGCGCTGTTCGCGTTAAAGCAATTATGACAATACTATAGCTTATATAGCTGCAACAATTTCAAGTTTTTTCATAGCTTAAAGGAGTATTTCGTGATCCTAGCATCCTCTTTTTATGACATTTTTCAGTACATATCCACGAAAAAAGCCTATTCCCAAAATTTCAGTTGATTCCGATTTTGCGTTCGCGAGTTATAGATGATTATGTGTATTACACTGCTCTATAGACAATGCGTTGTAATTTCGTTCTGGTGCACCAGAACGAAATTCAAATTTCACGATATCTTTGCAAAACGAATTAATCTGCAAGAAATATTTTGTAAATAAACATTATGTAGCCAGAGGTTTCCAGTGATATAAAAATCTCAACTTTTTTGAGAAAAGTGGGGGATGAGGCTGTGGATCACAAAATGCCCTTTTAACATTCTTACGAAGAAATAATGTGTAACTAAGGGAGACTGAGTCAAGGATCCATATAAGTATAATATTGCATTTGCAGTTCTCAAAATTACCCTTTCCCGCATTTTGAACATGTAAGAACCTATTGAGTTGAAAGTTAAATAGCATTATTTGAATAGTGACAAAATTCCATCAGCAATAATTTTGTTATATTTTGAAAAACTTTTGAAGAATCTGTTGAGTTGAAAGTTAAATGCATGACTATTATTTGAATAGAGCCTCTGCAATAAATGCATTTGTATTTTCTACTGTGAATTTTGAAAATAAAATATTTTTAGCACCACGTTAACGACTGTCAGTTATAAACACCATGGACCACAATGGCCTCATCCCAATGGCATAGTTCAATAACCTCAATTAAACACTGGTAGTGCAAAATTTGATCTAAAGTTGCAGATTATGAGTTTTTGTACCCAAATTTTCAAAGGTCATTCAATGAATGTACAACTGTGTTGGGGACGGGTTATTAAAAGAACTGTGTCCTGATAGATGAACATATTGTAGATCCCAGTGAAATAGGAACAAAGAATTGAAATTCCGTCGTACTTGTAAATTGACCCAAAATATTTAGTGAATAGCAGTGAAATTTAGCAATAATAGGTTTTGACGTTATGATTATCTTGCCTGTCTGCTAAGTATTGCTAATTGCACCGCAATGGCAACACAATACCTGATTTTACCGTGAACTTGAGTCCTGAAATTGTATATTAAACTATACTTTGGCTGGTTTAATACACATTATACGAATGTAAACATGGTAAAGAAAACATTTTTTTAATCCTTTAACTGAAGCCAAGTTCAAATATAATTCAGTTGCAAACAAGACAACATAAGCGGTGTCTTTACTCATAGAAAGCAAGTTCACTACACTTTTTTTTTACTTGAATTTGATTTTAAACTACAGCATCACCATGACGGTTTTTGCTGTTTGATTTAATACTTTGTTGTCTGTCCCTGTATAGAAGAGCAATGTAATCTGCTCGTAACGTCGGTTGTTTTGGCTGTTTGGTTTTGAGTGTCTGCTATGTGCACAGTGATTTTCATCACTTCGAGTGTTCTTTTGCCGGCCTGCTGTTTTCCTGACTCTTCTGTGGGCTCTGGAATCGGCAATTTCGGCCCGGCCATCGAACTTGGCCTGTTTTTGTGCCTATATTGGTTGTTTGGTTTATCGGGTCTGTTTATGTGCATGTTGTTCTAGTGCACTTTTGTATTCCAATTGATCCTTGTTGGTTTTGCAGGTTTGGCACTTCTGCGTGCATTGGAACTGGTAGGGTGCAACCCTACTGCCCTACCCCAACCCTAACTCCGTAAACGAGTACTGGATTCAAGTCTAGCAAGTTGAACCCTATTCGGTAATTGTACTAATTTTTGGCTATCGAACATAACCTAATGCCTACATTTGCTGTTTTTGTACCCCCGCCCTCCGTGTCTAGTCTGTATTTTACTTGTTTTCCCATGCCAAGTTGGTGCCCTGGGGGGGGCCAGGGCACTCACATGTTAAGGTGGTACGGGTATGTGCGGCGGTCAAGGGTCCCTTTTTTAGGCTCTCCGGCAGTTCCTTAAGCCCCACATTTGGATCTGCTCCAGTTCTGTGAGCCCCAAACTCTGACAATTGTAGCTCTTTAAGCTCAAATTTGGGAAAAATTTAGAAATTTTTTAACTCAACAGACTATAATTTAGCCCTAATTTCAGTTCTTCAAGCCCTTATTTTGCCCGAAAATCAGTTCTTAGTTCCCAAAGTTCGGCGCTCCGCGCCGCACACCCCTACCAAAATTTAAGTTGAGTGCCCCCCCCGGGGTTGGTGCACCTTGCTCTTTTTCTTTCGAGTAAAACATTAGCTTTTGTGGCTAAAGTGGTTCAGATTTTAACAAATGGACAACAACTTAGCAGCTTCAAATCGCCCGTATAAACGGTGTTTTTGACTCGATCGTCAATGAAGGCACCGTTTTATACGATTTAAGGGACCATTCAATGTTTTCGTCAGGGGGGGGGTCCTGATTTTTTTACTTGAACCATGAGGGAGAATGTTAAGTTTTAATTGGGGAAAGGCGGAAACAAGGGTGGGGGAAGGGAGGGGCTCCGAAAATTTTGAGCGGATGCGAGAGGTGGGGAACGCAAACTATTTTGTAGATATTTTGTCATAACTCCCACCCCTTTCATAGCGTAAATATTAAACGGCCCCTTAAAATCACTCGTCCATGCAGATAAAATAGTCACCTTTCCAGCACCTTTCACAAGGAATCTCAGTCAATATTTGTTGCTATTGATGCGCGTTTAATCGTTATTTGTGTGACAATGTCGGGCGTAACGTTATGACCGGTTCCATTGTCAGTCAATCGAATTGTTTTGTTTCGTGCTAGGTCAATGTCGAAATAAACTATTGTATGTTGTGGAAATTATGGCATGGGTGCGCTTGAAAATACTATGGCTTGTTGGGAGAATTTTGAATGGCAGACCAAATGTATTAGAGTCAAGCGGTAGCATGACCAGCAAGTTTTAAAAAAAACGACTGATAAAGAAGAATAAACAGATGCACCGCGGACTATATTTACACGAAACAAAACGCTATTGTTCTGTGATATTTTTCGCTGGGTACAAAATATATCTAAAACCATGCTAAATCTTATTTACTGTCCAAAGTGTAATATTTTAATAACTCATTAATTCAAAAAGTTCACCAATTTTACAGTCAATCCGATTGTTTGATAATAAACAAACATTCTTGTATTATTTCACGCGGTATTTCATAGCCAAAATTAGTGTAAAATCATAGCTAATCATACTGATATCCAGAATCTTTCGTCACTGCTACAGCCATACATGGCTGTCACTGTCGCACTACTTTTTGAGATTCACTTTCAAAATATACCCTAGCATTTTCCTGGATACCCTACATACAAATTCTGGATCCCATTCGCCAAAAAATCAAGTTTTTCACAATTCTTTTATTCTTTCCAGGACCACAGCATACATTCATATTAATAAATACTCCACTTTCACACGTCGTTATATCGGGACGTCCCCGTGGCGAAGTGGTTAAGGCCATGGACATCTAATCCACTTATGAAGTTTTGCCCAAGTTCGAAACTTCCCACCACCTTTTTTTAAAATGTTTTATTAACCAATTTATTGTCATAAATCAAGAATAACACCATTTCGAACATCCATTGCTATTGTGATATTATATTTTTTTCATCAAACAAACATGTTTGATTTTTTATTCACATTTAGGCCTAGGCCTAGGGCCTACTTTCACCATCCAGATGCTTTCACCATGCCTGACTATCATGATATCTTCGTCATTTAAAACACATTTATCAGTGGCTCTGTTCACAGCTCAGACTGAAATTATATTTGGAATAAATATTATAAATTGTCACAAATTAAAATCACAAACAGCGAAAGATCGCCAACAACTGCCGCTGAATATTGTTATCCAACTAGATTTCCCCACAGGGCTATAAAGAACCACAAACCGCGAAATTTGGCTATATACTAGATTGCCCTGCAGGGCTATAAAGAATCACACACCACGAAATATGGATATCCAACAAGCTTAAACTATAAATTAGCTCCCGATAGAAGGCGGGGCTTGATAAGGGAAATTAAAATCACAAACCGCGAAAGATCGCCGACAACCGCCGCTTAATAGGGATACAAAGAACCACAAACCGCGCAATTTGGCTATCCAACCAGATTTCCCACAGGCCTATCGATTATAAAGAACCACAAACCGCGAAATATGGATATCCAACAAATTAAGATCACAAACCGCGAAAGATCAACAACAACTGCCGCTCAACATTGATATCCAACTAGATTGCCCGCAGGGCTATAAAGAACCACAAACCGCGGAATTTCGATATGCAACTATTGCCCCACAGGGCTTCAAAGAACCACAAGCCACGAAATATGGATATCCAACAAGCCAGATTATAAAGAACCACAAACCGCGAAATATGGATATCCAACAAATTAAGACCACAAACCGCGAAAGATCAACAACAACTGCAGCTCAATATTGATATCCAACTAGATTGCCCCGCAGGGCTATAAAGAACCACACACAGCGAAATTTGGATATGCAACTAGATTGCCCCACATGGCTACAAAGAACCAGAAACCACGAAATATGGATATCCAACAAGCTTAAACTATAAATTAGCTCCCGATAGAGGGCAGGGCTTGATGAAAACCACAAACCACGAAAGATCGCCGACAACCGCCGCAACCGCCGCTTAATAGGAATATCGAACTAGGTTGCCCCGCATGGCTACAAAGAACCACAAACATTAAAACACGATTATATTGCCTACTCGGGGCATTTAGACGCTTCCGTAGTATAGGCTTAAATATAATGCGCATTTACCAGTTCCGACTTGAAGTAGGCCTAAATCGGACTTACTCTCTGTGTCTCTCTGGCATTGTCAACATTGGGCGTGTGTTGTTCATATTTACATTTTCTTTACATATTTATGTTGCCTTGAATAATTAAAATATATTAAAATGTATATTGATCATTGTGTACGCCTCTTAACATTACAGTCAATGGTGACAAGCAAGTTTTAAAAATAAACGACTGATAAAGTTTTGTTTAATTATTTATTGTCATGAATCCAGAATTGCAACTTCAAACATCTATTTTTCGTTTTATTTGTTTTATGGAGCACATCCTAACCTGATGACTTTCCAAGCTTGGAGCTGCTTGGCTACATTCATAAAAAGAAAAAGAAATCTACCAAAAAACGTTGACAACGTAAAGAAATCAGCAAGTTTAAAAAACCCACCTCGGCTCACTTTTTGAAACTTGGTCCCATTTTAAACACCAACAGCAAATCAGTGTTTTATTTTATTTCAACAGAACACAGCGTTTCCAACAAGATTACAAGCATAGGCCTACGTGTTATTTGTTTAATTTAATCATTAATCATGATTATTATAAAACAAAACACAATAGGATATTGGCTTACCGTGCAAGAACAAGATAATAACCTTTCAGGTCGTTCCAGAAAGCTTTCAAATTAATATCGCATCTGCACATTAAAGATACATAACACTTCTGGAAATGTTTTAAATTTATATGAATATGATAAAGTTTAAATCAGTACCTTTTACAAATGGGACCAAGTTTCACAAAGTGAGCAGAAGTGGGTTTTTTTTATCTTGCTGATTTCTTTACGTTGTCAACGTTTTTTGGTAGATACAACATACATAATACATTGTACTTGTACTTGTAAAAGGAATGAAGGTCCAAACACATGATTTTGAATTCCTACCATTTTCAAATGGCATCCCATGTTGATTTGAGTCGCTGATAGGATTTGTGCTGAAGATTTTGATTTGTTATGTTATTTTATCTAAACTATTATAATGTTGTATGGTCTTAATGTCAAGGTAAAGCCAATCCCGTTTTAATGTTTGTTGGTTAGTCAACAGAACTGGCAAAAAATCAATTCCCACGTTTGCTATTGTTGGCAATATAAAAATATTTAGACAAAGAAAACCTTATTTTTGTCAAAAATAGCACACATTATAAATTAACTAAAACCTTAACAGCTCTACAAAGGTAGTTTTGTGAGCTGGAAGTTTGTGTTCTACTACAATTTCCAAAAGGCAGCACTCTCCATACTTTTCCTGAGAAAATGTAAAAAAATACAACAATACCTCATTTCAGCATTTTATTTCTCTTAATAAATCGTGTCTGCCAGTGACTGTAGTAGACCATTGTTTTTATGCTAATGCTGTGGCGTAATAAAGTATGCGATATCATTTTTACATGTGGTGTTTGAAAGACAAAGGTGCAAAGTTTATGTAATAAAGAAATGCCTTGAAAATAATCCACATATTATATTGGGTCACAAGACAACTTTCATTACTTACTGACCGCCCCTCATAATCAAAATAATCGATGGAATGAATGTTTCTTGGCAACAGAAATAAATATGTACCCATTTTGTTTCATGATGGCGTCCAAAATGGTGGCCAGAATCCATTGAATTACACCATAACAACATAAACATGATAAAATAATCAAATATTGTTATTTCTGGTCAAAATAAATAAATTTGTACATACTTTTGTAATTCTCATCTTTCCATTTCAAGATGGATTAAGTGTGGAAAGTGAAAACTGTATAGCCTAACTTTCACAACGTATAGCTGTAGCTTTGTCATCTTTCGGGAGGCTGAGTTCTCATAGGAGTATATTGTATACGGTATACGCTATACGATATACGCTGATTCGATCATGCTGAGTTCACATAGTATCCGGGCATAGTATACTCTTTTATGAACTCAGCCTGATCGAACGAGCGTATATCCCGGGCGTATATCGTATAGCGAATACCGTATCATTGTATACAGTATACTCCTATGTGAACACATGCACCCCAACGGAACTGTAGCCTAGGCAACTTTCTTAAAGGTGGGTAACCCGATTGATAGACTCATCCCCCACTTTACCCAATCAAAATGCAGATTTTGGTATCAGGTAATTTTTCTCATTAACATACTGAAATTAGACGTTCCAAATCGGTATATTTCCGAAGATATCATCAAAAAATTGACGAATTAGTCTCGACTGTGGTATGTATGACCACGTTTGAGATTAATTCTCTACCTGGCTGATCTTTTGTTTCAGGATTTCTTGATTAATTTTGTCATGTCTCTTTTAGGTGATTCTTCTTTGCTTGTAGTTCTGATCTTGATACACTAGTGCATTCGTGGGTATCCTTCACATAATTCATGCTTCATGCACTTCATTCCGAGTACTCTCTGTACTGGAATCAGTCCAGATTGTCCCCTTATGGCGTTTGGGGGCCTTTGGTATCAGTTCTTCTGCAACCTCCCTGTTTGCCTGTATGAAACATTGATATGTGGATGTAGCATCTTCATCGCCCTCACTTTCATGTTGCAGAGCACTGAATCTATTCCATACTTTAACAGTATACAGGTCTTGTAGTTGCGTGTCTTGTGCCAAAACCTTACAGTTGTACCTGATCTTCCGTGGTGGTGTCTTGCCATTCGATCTCAAGCTGAGACGTACTTTTGCTGTAACAACACGGTGATCTGATCCAATGCTTGCGAAAGAGTTGTAGGTGCAACAATTGAGAATGCTATTCCTCCACTTCCTGCCTACAAGGATGTAGTCAAGTTGTGCCTTAAAACTAGGGAATTGATATCAAGGAGAAAGAGAGCCAAACCATCACTTGGCAGTGACTATCCTGAGCTCAATAGGCAGACAAGAGCAAGCCTAAGGAATGATAAGAAAGCATGGTACAGTAAAATTGCTGATGATCTTGAGTCTGCTGCCAGAAGTAACAACATGAGAGAAGTATACCAAATGAAGAACATCTTAATTGGAGAGATGTCAATGGCAACATCATCAACAAGGATGAAGTTGCACGACTTCAGAGATGTTCTGAGTACTTCAAAGGTCTGCTCAATGCTGATGAACCTGAGGAAACCATAGATTTCTCTGTCTTCACCCAAGCAGAAGAACTAAACATCAATATGGATCCAATAGTTAGGGAGGAGGTTGATAAAGCCCTTGATCTTCTAAAACGAAACAAAGCTCCATCAGGAGTAGACAATATAACTCCCGAAATCCTAAAGGATGGTGGAGATGTCATCATAGAATGTTTGCTCCGTATTTGTCAACATGTATGAAAAGAATGAGGTTACACCAGCAGAGTGGGGCAAAAGCATGATACTACCATTGCCAAAGAAGGGAGACCTCTCCTACTGTAGTAACAACCGAGGCATCACCCACATTGACATCGCTGGAAAAGTGTTTTCCACCATTCTACTCCATAGAGTAAAGGATGAAGTGGACCTGAAAATGACAGACAACCAGGCAGGCTTCAGAAAGGGTCGTTCTTGTCAAGACAAAATTTTCAGCATAAACCAGATCATTGAAGTGATTGGACCAACAGCTACCCTGCCTCATTAATTTCATTGACTTCAAGGCTGCTTGTGACTCAGTGCACAGGCCCTCCCTGTGGGAAATTCTCCGCATTTACGGAATCCCTCCCAAGATAATCAACATCATAAGGAGTTCATATCGGGACACAACCTGTGCAGTGAAAGCAGAAGGGACCCTTTCTAGCTGGTTCAAGATCATCACTGGAGTCAGACAGGGTGATATCTGGTCTCTATTACTCTTTGGCTTAGCCATTAACTTCATCACGAAGACGGCTGTTGATGAAAACAACAGGATTAACCCTACTGCCAAGGAGGAGTTCAAGATATCCATAAGAAAAGTTGTCTTATCTGGATTATGCTGATGATATAGCTCTCTTTGAAGAGACTGATGTCAAGATAGCAGAGACAACCGCCGGTAAACTAGGACTTTAGATGAGCTATAGGAAGACAGAGATCATGTCCGTCAGCCGATCCAATGTTACAAAATCAGCTGTCCCCCTAGGCAATGAAGGTCTCATCAAAGTTGTTGACCATTTCAAGTACCTTGGTGCCTACTGCCGTGCTGACGGGTCTAATGTCAAAGAACTGAACAGCAGAATTGGTAGAGCCACAGGAGCCTTCAGAGAGCTGGACAAGGTGTGGAAGGATCGTAACATCAACCTGGAGACCAAGCGGAAGTTCTACAATGCTTGTGTACTCTCCACACTCCTTTATACCGCTGAGTGCTGGACACTCATAGAGAGGGATGAGGCTAGACTGGATACATTTGACATGCGCTGCCAACGCAAATTCTTCGATTGATATGGTCACAACATATATCAAATAGCTGTATACGATCCAAGACCAAACAGCCCCAACTCACATCAGTTATCCGGAAGCGAACAGCCAACAGTAGTTTGGCCATCTGCAACAAATGGATGAAGACTGCACCCCCAAAATGCTCTATCTTTGGAAGCCAACCCATGGGAAACGCAAACCTGGTCGTCCAAAGACATCATGGAGGGACGTCATACACAGAGACATTTCAAGGCTGGACCTAGGGTAGACTGTAAAGGAGGCTGAGGTTGCAGCTTTGGACCGAAGGACTTGGAACCATCTCTTGAACCAAGCATGTGCAGAAATGCATGAAGCTGGCTGGTAGGTAGGTAGGTAAGTAGGTAGGTAGGTAGGTAGGTAGGTAGGTAGGTAGGTAGTTATGGTTCTTGTTGTTTTTTCTTTTTAAATATAAACCTTAAAATGCATAAAACAATGAGCGCCACTTTCTTATCTTATTTTACAGACGGGAGATTTTCTCCCCATCCACCAGACACTATGCAGTTAGCAGCCGTTCTACCATGTGTGATGGTCTTGCTCACCGCACCTTGCATTTTTAGCTTTCCAACCGGGCCACCGGTGCATACCCACGCAAATATCTGCTCATCACTAAACCCAAACCCGGCATCCGGTTCCGGTGGTCATGGAGCAAGCACTGTACCCGGTGGAACACAAATCCCATATGAAATAATACTTAGTAGAGGAACATACATACCTACCCAAACTGTTGAGGGTAAGTCAATATATTGCGGCAGCTATAGCCCGGGGGTACTCAAGTTTGGTTTGGGGAATTTGGACCCATCGCTATATACAAAGTCAAAATTGTCAAATTTAATAATGTCCTATCGGGGAAATTGCTTTAATTATTATTCATTATCATTTACCTACCCTACTCAAATTGAGTACACTCACCGGAACGCTTTCACCGGATCAACCGGCATCTTCAGCGGATGTTATTGCTCTGCAGATTTGTTGTTGCTATGTTGTGGAGCCACCTCCGATGACGCCCACAATGCTTCAGGAATTTGCAATGCTGATGTCACTTAAAGGAGGATTTCGTGATCCTAGCATCCTCTTTTTATGACATGTTTCAGTACTTATCCACGAAAAACGCCTATTCCCAAAATTTCAGTTGATTCCGATTTTGCGTTTGCGAGTTATGCATGATTATGTGTATTACACTGCTCCATAGACAATGCGTTGTAATTTCGTTCTGGTGCACCAGAACGAAATTCAAATTTCACGATATCTTAGCTAAACGAATTAATCTGCAAGAGATATTTTGTACATAAACATTATGTAGCCAGAGGTTTCAGCGATATAAAAATCTCAACTTTTTTTGAGAAAAGTGGGGGATGAGGCTGTGGATCACGAAATGCCCCTTTAAGCTGAATTTATACTAAATCGGTACGCGATAGTGATTGCTTTTTAGCCAATGAAGTGTAGCACTCTTTGTTGCGTGGGCAAAAGCTTGCTCTCTCATTGGTCAAATACCAATCGCTCGTCGCTCAGCGACGGAGTATAAATTCAGCTTTATTATTATGATTTCAGTTACCCTTCGAGACCGTCAAGATGACGCAATGACTACATCATTTAAAGGCTTTATCCTCCAAGCTAGACGTGTAGACACCAACGAAGTCGTTGGAACATGGCGGGACGTCTCTGCAAACACCCAGGGCTTGGCATGTAACTCAGATACTAATGCTGCTATGAACAGTCAATTAGGAATGTGTAGCCCTATGACAGCAGATTGTGGGGTAAGAAAAATACATCACTAAGAAAAAACATTATGGCTACTACCGTAAAACCTCGTCTACAAGCATATAGAGTGCTTCTGATGAAAGCTAAATTAATCTAAATTTCAAGGATTTAAAATAAATCCTAACATACCTAAGGTTTTGTTATTAGGGACACAATCATGTCTTATATTTAAGATTAAATCTTACAAATTTAAAATTTAAAAAAATCTTTAAGATGAAAAATTCAAATCCATAAGATTAATTTTAAATCTAAAATTGACTGGTCCCTAACTACAATCCTAAGGATTTATTTTTTAAATCCGTGCAACTTTCATAAAAAGTGGATACTAGGATTAACCATTGTGTTATATTATCATTTCCAATTTCACAGAATACTTGGGGACACTCGAATAATATTGATAAAACGTCTGTGACGGCAACTTGGGTTTCTCCTAGTTCTTCTTCAGGAGACATCTATTTTCAGTAAGTGTCTTTTCCCATTTCATTGGCACCATTATAATATTCTGGGTAATATATATAATAATATATTCATATTGACAGATTAGCCTTTAGATAGGACTAAACATTGGGCTGTTGTCACAGTTAAAACATAGATATGCCGATAGTTTTTCTTATTCGTCGTTACAATGGTTACAATAATAGAGCTGATAGCAGGATATTCCAGTTGAAATCCATACAACCCCTGTGGATCACATGACCTTAATCTCCCATAGAGGGGGTGTAGATTTCAAACGGAGTTACCCATTCAAGTAACCCCATTTGAAATTCACACTCCCTGTGTGGAAGAGTAAGGTCACGCCTTCAATTAGGGTTGTATGAGCTTCGGCCCTGAAAACATTATAACAAGTAGACTACCTTTTATCATCAGGATGAATAGGGATAAATTGTACTATAAAGGGTATTATAAAGGTTGGTATAGAAAATAATTAATTAAAATCAAGTTTACGTCACAGCAACTATGTTATATTAATACAATTGCACCATAGGTTTTGGTTCCAATACATGTGTTGTTATTATCTTGGTAGAAACAAGCAACGATGCCCGACCTTGCATACATTGATATGCATTCTCCCACATTATGCATGTGATGATGAGGTTGCAAGATTCCTTCACTTTAAACCAATCAGAGTAGAATCATCGATTCTACTGCCCACCCACATATTCTATAATTATTATATTTATTATGTTGTCTTAAGGGCTGGGGTATGAACGTTTGGACAGTATTTATTGTGGGACATTAGAACACATCAGACATATCGAATTGCATTCTGAATACGAAGAATGGCCTTCTGATATCAAATAATTTTGATTTTTTGGAATTCGCAATTTAATACACATTTTATGGCAAATCATTAAAAATTGATATTTTTGATAGTTAACAGTACTTGAAGTAAACTTTATAAATCTGATGATTTATACTTAAAGTGTATGTAGGTGGGATGAAAAGCCGACGATCAATTGAAAATTTTGACCTTTCGTATTGAAGATATGGATTTTTTTTTCCCAAAACACCAAAAAAGGTCTTTTTGGGAAAAAATCCATATCTTCAATATGAAAGGTCAAAATTTTCAATTGACCGTCGGCTTTTCCTCCCTGCTACATACACTCTAAGAATATGTCATTAGATTTATATAATTTACTTCGAGGACTGTTATATATCAAAAATTTGAAAAATATCAAATTTTTATAATTTGTCATAAAATTTGTATTATATTGTGATTTTCAAAAGTGAAAATTATTTGATATCAGAAAGACATGCTTCGTATTCAGAATGCAATTCGATAGGTCTGAGGGTGCTCATGTCCCAAAAAAAATACTGTCGAAACGCAATAAACGTTCATTTTAGATCCCTTAAAGGAGGTGACCTGATTCAAAATAGTATTCTTTATGGGCTGGGGTATGAGCGTTTGGACAATATCTTTTGTGGGACATGAGAGCGGGGAAAAATATTTTCTGAGTAGCGGGTATTTTCTGAGCAGTGAGCCTTCTGATTAATGGGCCCTTTGCAGGATTAGGGTTAAGGTTAGGGTTAGGGATTAGGGTTTAGGGTTAGGGTTGGATACAGCCCGCTAGTCCGAAAAAAAAGTAGCGGGACTTTAACATAAAATTCAATAAAAAGCCCACTATTCAGAAAGACCGTTATTCAGAAGGCCTGCTACTCAAAAAGTTTGACTAGCGGGCCTTATGAATAATGGGTTTTCTGAATAGCGGGTCTTCTAATTACCGGGTGTCCTGAGTGACGGGCTGCACCCTATGAGACCACGTCAGACATATTGGATTGCAATCTGAATACGAAAAATGTCCTTCTGATAATTTTGATTTTTTGAAATTATATTAACAGTCCTTGAAGTAAACTTTCTAAATCTAATGATATGTACTTAAAGTGAATGTAGCTGGGATGAAAAGCCGACAATCAATTGAAAATGTTGACCTTTTGTATTGAAGATATGGATTTTTCCCCAAAACACCAAAACATTATGTAACAGGATTACTGTTACATCATCACTTCGACAGCGAATTGTGATGTGGCGGGAGTTTTAAAAGCACGGGCCATGAATAAATTGTGATAAGGCGCGAGCACACTGCCAGGCAATTACGTAACAAGTCAAATCGTCTAGAGTGATTTGTCCAAAAACTATACATAAATATGTACACATGTTTATCTGTTTATCTTTGCAGGGCTACCGTAGTTGAAGGGCCGAGGGAACATTACTATGAGAATCTTCGGTCCTCTACTTTAGAACAAACATCGAGTAAGTGATCCATGATCGATTTAAAAAGAATTGTTCTATACCATGTATACCGAAAAAATAGTTACCAGTCTACAATTATGTACTTTATTTCGACGTCGCTATTACCTTAGATCATTACGCTGCACAAAACAATGATTTTGCACCATTATGTAACACAGTTTTATTCAAGTGCAGTACCCTGGTCAACCTAAATAATGCATATAGAAGCAATTTCTGCTCAAAACACGATTACATACACATACAGGTACAACAAAGTACTGCACCAGACGACTGTGCCTTAAAAAGTAAAACTGACTTATTGATTGAAGTAAACTCGTGTTTGTGGCGCTTTTGTACAAAATCTAGAAGGAATCCGATATAAATGAAAATATCATTGAAAGGAGCAGATTCTGAACGTCTAGATTTAAAAAAAAAAGAATTGTTGTATTGTTTTGCTTACACCAAGCCCAAATTATACTCATTTGAATAAAACTAACCGTTTTTGTAGCGGCACATGGTTTCACTTAAATTTACCATGCGTACACGTAGTGTATCGATTGGTATGGCGCTATATTCAACTGAAAAATCCACGACGGTGCTGCAATTTGTATGGAAACCTTCTCCTCTAACCGCGATAACTCTTATAACCCGTGTGATTCATTGTCTTCCGGATGGCCCGAGGAAAACTTGCTTGGTAAATGTTGCAAAGGTGGTTGCCTCCTGAGCTGCCGATCTTTGTGTCTATTTGCAACGCATGTCTAGTAATGTTTGCTTGTGATCCAGGCGTTCACGGTGTTCCGAACCCTGAAGCTTCAGACTGTCGGTTATCAGAGTGACATGATTCTAATCTTCCTCGCATTCTAATATTGTTCCCTTACATGTACTGAAAATGAAAGAGACAACAGGGACTCTTAGTTTTATGAAATAATTATTCTCGCCTTTGGGCCGTTTCCTTGTCATGCTTGTGTTCAGTGCCATATGATATTATAGAAATTGAAAAAGTAAAAAAGGCCCCGTCTTTGGGCCATAAATGATGGCATAATGTAGCCCGCTGGGCATTTACATGCTTGTAGCCCAACTACAATGCTTGGGAAGTGAACATGCCAGCTACAAATTTGAGTAGTTTTATTCAAATGAGTATTACTCGGGTTTGGTGTAAGCAAATATAGCAACTCTTATTTTAATTTTGACGTTCAGAAACAGCTCTTTCATTTAGAGCGGATTCTTTTCAAGAGCGCTGATGAGTTTACTTCTTTTTGAATCAGCCTGTTGATCTACAATGACGTAACAAACTTTTCTATTGATATGCAGCATTACCGGATGGAATGCAAATTTACATCAAACCGGCGCCTGGCACAGATGGCAGTACCTTCATTCCATACGCAAACAATGCTGTCATTCTTGTCCCACCTGGTGTTATCGACTTCCGTTGTGAGGTCACGAACTCTGACCCGGTAGTCGATATTTCATGGACCGTTAGCGGCGATAGTTATACTGAAGATGGTGATAGCAGTTCTCCGACTAATGTTGATAATGGGTTGTTCGACTACAACAGCTTCATTCTTGGGCACGATTTTCAGGCATGTGCCCAAGTTACCTGTACTGCCTCTAACGACGCCATTACTGAACTGGATCAACAAGCGTCGTGGACCAGGACAGTTAATATTCAAGTCTTAGGTAAGATTTGGTAAAACATCACAAAACGATCCTTAACGTCAAAGGCAAAAAAAAAAAAAAATACTTAACTTGTATAATGCTGGGAAACGATTAAGCATCAGTGATGATCGCCTGTACTTGCGTAATATTTGTTTGCGTTATTGTATACATCGACTGCTTATATTAGCAACCAGTTACAACTACCGTTTATTACCGTTTTCAGATCGGAAAGTCGTGGGTTCGAATCCCACGTCTGCACATAATCACATCCCTTTGCTTTTTTCAAGTTGAGTTGATTGCCGATTGGGCAAAATGAATATTGTGCCCAATTTTGAACCAATCAGGATGTATTAATAATATCATCTGTGACGGCAAGTTTGAACAAAATAGTCATAGTTATAATGAGCAATTCAAGTTATCAACCAATCAGAAATGCTGTTAGATGGCCAGTAGTGTCGAGGGGGTTAACAAAAATGTTTCGTCCGTCTTCCCTATTGGATTTGCATGGCAGTCCTTATACAAGAATTTGAGGGTTGTCTCTCTTGACCTGATGACGCAGTACATAACTTATTTATTGTAGGGATTGTAAGAGTGCAAAAAATATTAATTGAGTGACTCAATATTAAAAGCGGCCTATCCCATATTTGGGTGAAAATAGAGGGCGCTGCTGAAAAACTGTAAAGGTCACCAAAGGTCATTATTAGAAACATGATACGTCATGAAAGTAACTAAGTAAAGATGTAAAATCAACGTTATAAGATGTGAAATTGTTTTGTATTGTATTGAAAATTTGCATACAAAAGTCCATTTTCTCGAAAAAAAGCCAAATGTGGATAGGCCGTTTTTGTATGAGTCACTCAATTGAAATGGTGTAGTTTGGGATTGACGTTTAAAGGAGAATGGGAAACAATATTTCAAATCATTTATCATTCATCCTTTATGGATGCATAACGAATAAAAGCGCGCCTCGGTCATTATATCCACGTTTTTAAAAATCTCGAATATATTCATACATATAGGGTACTGAATCAACCTTAATTATTGTTTTAAATTATTATTACAGCACCGCCAAATGAACCAACGATCACTTTGGACCCCAGCAGCACAGCAGATTGGGGTTCAAATCCAAGCGACAACCTGTACAATCTTTTGGAAGGGAATACGTACGTCTTTAACTGCCAGGTCACCGGTGCTGATCCCGAAGCTAGTATCCAATGGACGCTTTACAATAAAGACGACGAGCCGATAATTGGTGGCACGCAAACGAATGCAGCCCAGGAGAGTCTTCCTGATTGTGATTTGGAAACCAACGAGGAATCGTACACACTGAGCGCGTCACAAGTACAACACACGCTGATTCATGATGGATACTTGGTATGCAAAGCGTTTAATGACAATTATAATGACGGTAATGGTGGATCAACTATGGCAAGAGTCAATTTTAAAGTTTTAAGTAAGTAAAATGTGTGTTACACCAAAAAGAAAAATAATAAGAATAAGAATAAGAAGAAGAAGAAGAAGGCGGAGGAGGAGGAGAAAATGAAGAAGAAAAAGAAGAAGAGAGAAGAAGAAGAAGAAGAGAAGGAGGAAGAGGAAGAAGGAGGAGGAGGAGAAGAAGAAGAAGAAGAAAAGTAGAAGAAGAAGAAAGAAAGAAGAAGAGGAGGAGGAGGAGGAGGAAGAAGAAGAAGAAGAAGCAGCAGAAGAAGAAGAATATGATGACGAAGAAGATGCGAGACAAGACGACGACAACAAATAAACGAGTAGCAGAAGGATAATGAGACCCGGGAAGAAGATAAAAGTAAATGACTGATGGAAAAGATATGTAAGAGAACAAAGAAGAAGGAGAAGAAGACCAATGAGAAGAGAAGGTGATGAAGGAGGATGGGATGAAAAAATAAGTATAGGAGGCACGATGAAGAAAAAATTGATGAAGCTGAAGAAGAAAGTTGGAGAAAAAAATGAATTTTTGAAGGAGAAATACGAGCAAGAGGAGATGAAGGGGGATGAATAAGAGATTGTGAAGAACAATGGCGCGAGGACAATGAAGAATGATAATATAAAGAAATATATCGATAACAATATAGTTACTGTTTATTTCTAATTATGTTTATAGAAAGCAACGATCTTGCTCTCCGCTATCGTCAGGGTACGGGTCCATACACCGACGTAAACCACAACGGCTACGTCTACACAACTCCTGGCACTCTTTATGATTTCCAATGCGAAGCATCAAACGTATTCCCAGCAACGGAATCCAGTCCGTCCTTTGATGCTACTGACCTGTTTTTCTACTACGACACCACAAGTGACACCGATTTCAACCGAGGTTTACGGGTGGATAACGAACCTGGATTACCATCACAAGATATTGCATCACTTTATGATTTAACCGATCAATACCAAGTAACGTCGAGTATTGCCGATAGTTGTCCGGCAGAGTTAAGATGCGTATCAATTTATGACGTCACTGACCCAAGACCAGCTACTACTCCGACCTTAACAGATGCATCGTATATTTCTGCACTGATCGTACATTCCAGTAAGATGTTTAATAATGCATTTGTCAAAGATAAATATTTAAGATTGTTCTTCAAAATTTCCCACAAAGGATTAATGTCAAACTAGAAAATGCGCGAAACCATATTTCGGCTCTCGTATATTTTATATATTTATACGTTAAAACTGATTAAAAATATTTGATAAATCTTGTTTTAGTACAACTTCATTATAAATCATCTCTTACCATGCTTACCTAAGGCGCCATTTCAAAACACGGATTGTGCGTACGTATATGAGGAAAGCGCTGTTTCTTCCCAGGTTAGCGCGACCAAGTACGACACGACGAAGTATGTAAATCTGGTGCTTGATTATGACTGGCACCAGGCTCAGATACAGTGCACTGCTACCAATATCGCGGACTTAAGAGCAAATTTTTTCTAGATTGACAGACTCTTGGACACGTCATCTCTTGGATTTTGCTTTAAGTCTGGGAGATAGAAGCTATTGGGCCCCAATGCAAAAAAAATATTTTAAAAATTCAGCATCCTTTGTTGCCATGGTAACAGGCCTACCTTGTTTTTGTTGATTTAAGGTTAAAAAACACCATAATTTCTCTGATTTCACTCGTGAAAAAGTACAAACTTTGCAAAAACTGCACATAAAAGTGGTAGACTTTTTGCCCAAACGGACTTCACAGTTGAGTAACCCTATCAATTGTCTTACAATTACCCAATTTTAATGAGTCAGTGTTGCCAGATTGATACCCTGTTGCCACGTTGAAATTTCACATTTTCAGAAGTTGAAAAAACAAGAATTTTCATGGTCAACTTTAAGTTCTTACACCCGCCCTCGAGGTGAATTATTTTTCTCCATTCTTGGTAAATACAACAATGACATTATGCCCTTTCAGGTGATAGAAGAAAAATTTTGGGCATATACAGAATTACGGCATCACGTGACGTGTAAATAATGCGATCTGATTCAGTAGAAAAACATGCTATTATACATCTCCCTGATCCAATCGTAGTAATGCTGGAGTTTGATTGTAGAGTATTGTTGCTCAAATTACATCTGAGATACTTTTAAAACCCAACCATGTTTATCAAAACAAAATGGATGACTTTAAGGTATATACTCCTGGTCATAAAAACTCCCCATCTTGCACTACTTCGCTGAAAATGTTAGACACGTTAAAAATGAGGGAAGCCCCACTAAGAAAAGGAGAGATTCTCATATGGTTTATCTGGACCAGTTTTGCATGGGGAACAAGTATGAGGTAAAGAGTATGTAACCTGAGAATTTTAATGTGAGGGCGCTTTTTTTAAAAATGGCCACCAAAATCCAATGTAAAGCAATTATACGGTTAAAATAGTCAGGTAATAGGTATAATTGACCACAATTTGGATTAGTATTGATGGCAGTAATGTATAATTATGTCAGGGAATTATTTGAAAGGTGCCAAGAGGTCACAGTTGAGGGCGCTTTTCAAAATGGCCTCCAAAATCCAATGAAAATCATATGCATACGCTTAAAATGATCACTTATGAGGTATAAATTACCAGATTTTGAATTAGTATTGTTGGCAGTAAGTATAAATAAGTCACAGTATTATTAGGAAGGTAGCAGAAGGTCACAGCTGATAGCACTTTTCAAAATGGCCGCCAAAAGTTTACGAAAATTATATGTATGCAGTTAAAATGGTCACTTATGATGTATAATTTACCAGATTTTGATGAGTATTGCTGGCAGTAAAGTATAAACATTGGCTTCTGAAGATTTTCAACATTTGGGGGGCTGAAAGTTGAAAATTTTGTGTGGGCCACAGGCCACACTGGGGGGTGCGCGAGGAGTCCGCACCCCGGTACCCCAGGTCAACATAAAAAGTGGTAACCATGTGTGTTCTAAATTTCGCGGAAAAGGGGTATTTTGTTGACTGAAATCGCGGACCGCGAAATCGCGAAAAAAGGGGGTATTCTGAGCATTGTCTCCGCGAAATTTTTAAAAAAAGGGGCATTTCACATGTTCGTTCGATCGATGTCTTCAGCCCGAGTCTTCAGCCTCCATCCTCTGGCATTTCATTGATTCCGCCCTCAATCGTCACAGCGAGAGCGTCAGAAGGCAGCTTTTTTACTATTGGCACGGCGGTTTCCCGATATAGTTGTCTAGTGGGTGTTGCACGTATGCTCCCGCACGTTTTGAAGAGAACTGAATGAGCGACGCCGGTTCGTTCGTGAAGTAAATAAATCAAAGTAAGCTTACCGGGGCATTTGACATGTGTCAAACTAACAAAGCTGCCGAATTTGGATTTTCAATATTTGGAGTCATTGAAAAGGGGTGTCTGGAAATCTTCTCATTGAAAACCTTGAAAAAGGGGGTATTTTTTACCCTGATTTTGTCAGTGATTTGGCAAAAAAAGGGGGGTAAAATCAATGAAAAATCAGTGAAAAGGGGGGTTTTGAAAAAAGGAAGAACACACATGGTTACCACTTTTTATGTTGACCTGGGGTACCGGGGTCCGCACCCAAATTATTGAGGGGGCTGAGCCCCCCGGTTCCTAAGCCTAGGATAAATAAGTCAAGGTATTAATAGGAAGGTACCAAGGTCACAGTTGAGGGCGCTTTCAAAATAGTCGCCAAAATCCTATGAAGTATGTTTTGGGGTCACCTCAGGAACCTAAAAAAGTTAGTTTGGTTCGGTTGGGGGTTGCAAAGGAGTCCTAGCTCCCCGTTTTGAAAAATAATTGAATTAATTTAATCCTTGTTTAAAAAAGCTAGCTGTAAAATTTTATTCATATGGCTCATCATGTACCGATCACCGAGATAGTTATAATTCATTAATGACATTACTTTGAAGCCCGGTCTCGGTCTTGGTCTCGGACCTGCCTGTTTCGGTCTTGGTCTCGGTCTCGGACTGCCTGGTCTCGGTCTTGGTCTCGGATATGCCGATCTCGACTACAACATTGACACTAACTTTAACTTTGTGCGCAGTGTTGTGTTATTTACATGAGATTACATGGTGTGGTATTAAAGTGTACAACAGTATTGTAGTCGACCCCGCCCTATCCGAGACGGAGACTGAGACCAGGCAGTCCGAGACCGAGATCAAGACCGGCTGAAAGTAATATCATTATTGAATGATAACTATCTCGGTGACTGATAGATGATGAGCCATAAAATCCAAATTTAGTGCTAGCTTTTTAAAGCAAGGTTACCAAAATTCAATTATTTTTCAAGATATTTGATCCAAAACAAGAGAAATATACTATGGGAGCTAGGACCACTACCCCCGAACCGAACCAAACCAACTTTTTTAGGTTCCTGAGGTGACCCTGAAACATTTTGGCGGCTATTTTTAAAGCGCCCTCAACTGTGACCTCTTGGTACCTTTCTTTTAATACCTTGACTTATTTATACTTTACAACCAACAATACTCATCCAAAATCTGGTAAATTATATACAGGGTGTATCAAAATTAAGTATACAGTTTAAAAATGCCGCTAGATTAAAATGTATGAGGTCTTTGGTCAAATTTCTCTAAATGATAACTTAATCAGCATCTTGTCCTCCTAGAGCTGAAAAATCACTGGCGTGTGACCATTAATATGGATTTGGTGGCTACTTTTGTGAGCCGAGTACAAAAAGCAGTTGCGCGAAGTCAATTGGGTTTAAATGCCCAGTGCTTGTTACTGTTGTGTAGCCAAGAGAAACATGCAGGTGTACAGATCATTTGTGCTCATTGTTAGGGTTCCAATCCTGTGCATGTGTGAGTTACATAACACGTGACGTTTGGTAAATCTGGGCAACTATCTCCTCACATATGCTAGGTTTTACTTGACAAGGAGAATAGCAACATTAAAATGGATACTCCACAGTACACGCTAGAGCAAAGGGCCTTCCTTGTTGCAGTGTACCATCGCACCCAGAGCCTAGCAGAAGTGCTTTGGAGATTCGGTCAGCAGTACCCAAATGCACGTCCCCCTTCACGTGGCGCTATTTACAAAAATGTTGCGAAGTATCAGATAACTAGAACGAGTCGTAATCTGAACTGCTGCTAATATCCTAGCAGTCCGTAACACTCTGCAGGCAGGAGGTCAAATTAGCTGCCATCAAAATAGACTTGGAATACCATCCGCAACATTTAACAGAATAACTCGTTTATGACTTGCGATCTCATCCCTATCAGACGATAAGGAGACATCAACTTCATCAAGCAGATCACCAACGTCGCACTGTGTTCTGTCAGTGGCTTCTTGCCCGTCCTCTACGTTTCCTGGAAGATTTTATCATTGGCGATGAAGCAGAGTTGGCATTAAATGATTTCACAAGTCCTCCTGCAGATCTTGATGAACTTCAGAGACGCATAATTGCACAAGTTGACATTCTCAGGGAGGACAGACCTCTCATTAGACGAGGTGTGAACGCCATGTTGAGAAGAGACGAAATCTGCGTACAGAAGAATTGTGGGCATGTGAAAGACTAAGACTAAAACTGTCAATAACTATAAACATTAAAGAAAGTGATGACACTCTTTTGTGATTTGTATGTTGTTTTGATTTTAATTGACTTCGCGCAACTGCTTTTTGTACTCGGTTCACAAAAGTAGCCACCAAATTCCTATTATTGGTTACACGCTAGTGATTTTTAAGCTATAGGAGGACAAGATGTTGATTAAGTTATCAACTAGATAATTTTGCCCACTGACTTCATACTTTTTAATCTAGCGGCATTTTTCAAACTGTATACTTAATTTTGATACACCCTGTATACATCATAAGTGACCATTATGTGTTTTTCATAAACTTTTGGCGGCCATTTTGAAAAGCGCTCTCAGCTGTGACCATCTGGTACCTTCCCAATAATTATGTGTCTTATTTATACTTACTGCCAATAATACTAATTCAAAATCTGGTAAATTATACCTCTTACGTGATCATGTTAAGCGTATGCATATGGTTTTCATTGGGTTTTGGCAGTCATTTTGAAAAGCGCCCTCAACTGTGACCTCTTAGCACCTTCCAATTAATTCCTTGACATAGTTATACATTACTGCCATCAATACTAATCCAAATTCTGGTCAATTATATCTGTTACCTGACTATTTTAACTGTATAATTGCTTTACGTTGGATTTTGGTGGCCATTTTGAAAAAAGCGCCCTCACATTAAGATTCTCAGGTTACAGGCTTTTTACCTAATAAATTCTTGTTCCTCATGCAGAACTGGTGCAGAAAAACCATATGAGAATTTCTCATTTTCTTAGTGGTGCTTCCCTCATTTTAAACGGTCTAATGCAACACCATTAACATTTTCAGCAAGTAGTGCAAGATGGGGAGTTTTTATGACCAGGAGTATATACCTTAAAGTCATCCATTTTGTTTTGATAAACATAGTTGGGTTTTAAAAGTATCTCAGATGTAATTTGAGCAACAATACTCTACAATCAAACTCCAGCATTACTACGATTGGATCAGGGAGATGTATAATAGCATGTTTTTCTACTGAATCAGATCGAATTATTTACACGTCACGTGATGCCCAAATTCTGTATATGCCCAAAAATTTTCTTCTATCACCTGAAAGGGCATAATGTCATTGTTGTATTTACCAAGAATGGAGAAATATAATTCACCTCGAGGGCGGGTGTAAGAACTTAAAGTTGACCATGAAAATTCTTGTTTTTTCAACTTCTGAAAATGTGAAATTTCAACGTGGCAACAGGGTATCAATCTGGCAACACTGACTCATTAAAATTGGGTAATTGTAAGACAATTGCTAGGGTTACTCAACTGTGAAGTCCGCTTGGGTAAAAAATCTACCACCTTTATGTGCGGTTTTTGCAAAGTTTGTACTTTTTCACGAGTGAAATCGGAGAAATTATGGTGTTTTTTAACCTAAAATCAACAAAAACAAGGTAGGCCTGTTACCATGGCAACAAAGGGATGCTGAATTTTTAAAATATCTTTTTTTGCATTGGGGCCCAATAGCTTCTATCTCCCAGACTTGGAGCAAAATCCAAGAGATGACGTGTCCAAAAGTTTGTCAATCTAGAAAAAATTTGCTCTTAAGTGGCGTAAATAGTTTTGCTGACCTGCGCAGTACGGCATTTTTGGTCTGGTTGACAGGACTTCATACGCAAACTAGTCTTTTTAATTCGGTCTTCAATTATAAATGCCTTTAATTTCATACAAAATTGTACCAATGGGCGCGTTTTGAATGAAGTCCAAAATATTACTCCACAAGGGCGCCTTTGTAATCAATCTTTATATACTTCACGAGCTCTCCGCATAATTTTAACACTTTCTTGTTTTTAAGGTGTAACCTCCAGTGTTGAAATAACGCCGCCTACATTTTCTGAGTCCGTACGGGGGCAAGTGATCAATGGTGACACCCTGCAGTTATATGAAGGGGACACATACCTCATGACTTGTCGAACACAGGGAGCGGATCCAGATGAAGAGATCTTATGGACAATTGACGATTGCAATGGTAATAACAGGGTTAGATAAATTTGTTCAACTGGACTTGCGGTGTTTGATCATCAGGCCTAATTATGTTGATTTGGCTCTGTGATATTAACCTGTTGAACTTGTTCGACATGTTCGAAGTGCTAATATCAGTGGCGTACCGTGGTCGCCCCAACCCCGGGGGGCTGAAGAAAATTAAATTTTGCCGCCCCTTCCTCAACAGCCCGAAAAGGTTGACCCAATTTTTTTCTCGGTCGTTTGAAAAAGTGAAGAGCAAAAAAAAAAAAAAAAAAGGGTTTCAGGCGCATTTTTATGCTTTATCAAATTTCCCCCCCTTTTTTATTTACTAATTCTTTTTGGCGCCCTCTTCGTTTTTGCCGCACCTGTTTTTGCCGCCAAATCCCCCCAAAATACGTGCATGAATATGACAGAGGAAGAAGAGAAACGAAGAAAAATGAGACAAATAGAAGGACAGGAAAAAGGTGAGAAGATGAAGAAATGGAACAAGAAGAAAGAGAATGAGAGGAAGAAAACGGAAATGAAGTAGAAGGAAAGAAAGTGTAGAAGAAGAAAGAGCAAGAAAAGGAGAAAACGGAAAAGAAGAAAAGGTAGAATACTTCAAACCATGATAATTATTGTCATAATAAAAATCGGTGTTGCCTCATCTTATGTGTGTAACTGAATACCGATAACGTAACTCTATCCTAACCTTATGAGCTCTTAAGAATATCTCTGAACATTTACCCATAATACACTGATATGGACAGTGATACATGATAAGCATGTGACTGCTTTAATGAATATCTCTGAACGCTTACCCATAAGTGTGACTGCTTTAATGAATATCTCAGAACGCTTTACCTATAAGTGTGACTGCTTATTGCCATCTCTGAACACTTGCCCATATCAGGGATAAGCACTGCTTATGAATTTATCTGACAATTATTATAAGCAGTGATAAGCATGTGACTGCTTACATCTGAACACTCACCCATAAGCAGTGATTAGCACTGCTTATGAATATATCTGAACACTTACTATAAGCAGTGATCAGCATGTGACTGTTACATCTGAACACTCACCCATAAGCAGTGATTAGCACTGCTTATGAATATATCTGAACACTTACTATAAGCAGTGATCAGCATGTGACTGCTTACATCTGAACACTCACCCATAAGTAGTGATTAGCACTGCTTATGAATATATCTGAACACTTACTATAAGCAGTGATCAGCATGTGACTGCTTACATCTGAACACTCACCCATAAGCAGTGATTAGCACTGCTTATGAATATATCTGAACACTTACTATAAGCAGTGATCAGCACGTGACTGCTTACATAAGCAGTGATTAGCACTGCTTATGCATATATCTGAACACTTACTATAAGCAGTGATCAGCATGTGACTGCTTACATCTGAACACTCACTCATAAACAGTGATTAGCACTGCTTATGAATATATCTGAACACTTACTATAAGCAGTGATCAGCATGTGACTGCTTACATCTGAACACTCACCCATAAGCAGTGATTAACACTGCTTATGAATATATCTGAACACTTACTATAAGCAGTGATCGGCATGTGACTGCTTACATCTGAACACTCACCCATAAACAGTGATTAGCACTGCTTATGAATATATCTGAACACTTACTATAAGCAGTGATCGGCATGTGACTGCTTACATCTGAACACTCACCCATAAGCAGTGATTAACACTGCTTATGAATATTTCTGAACACTTACTATAATCAGTGATCGGCACGTGACTGCTTACATCTGAACACTCACCCATAAGCAGTAATTAACACTGCTTATGAATATATCTGAACACTTACTATAAGCAGTGATCAGCACGTGACTGCTTACATCTGAACACTCACCCATAAACAGTGATTAGCACTGCTTATGAATATATCTGAACACTTACTATAAGCAGTGATCGGCATGTGACTGCTTACATCTGAACACTCACCCATAAGCAGTGATTAGCACTGCTTATGAATATATCTGAACACTTACTATAAGCAGTGATCAGCATGTAACTGCTTACATCTGAACACTCACCCATAAGCAGTGATATCACTGCTTATGAATATCTCTGAACACTTACTATAAGCAGTAATAAGCATGTGACTAATCTAATCCTATATGGTATGCCGGTATCGGATGCTTAATATGTAAATGATTATCTTCTGTAGGTGGCTCAATGACAGTACTTCGACAGAGACAATATACTGAAGAGAATGCGAATTGCGTCGCTCAAGACGATGCTGATGTTCTAGATTTCTCTCCCAGATTTCCGCTAGAACAAGGGTTCTGTCTGAGATGTACATCAGGAGGAGTATCTCATGAATATACATTAGATATCATACGTAAGTATTATATTAAGTGGGTGTGCAAGTATGTTTGTGTGGGTGTGCACTTTGTTTCTGGGGTATAACTCATGACTCCCACAAAGCAAAATTAGCTTATAGGACCAAATATGGCATAAAACGCGTGGAGGTACTCACAAGTAGGAGGGGAGGGGTAAGTGGGTCTGTGTGAAAAAACGTTCTCACAAACTATTGGTACGTTTTTTGTACCCCACAAGGATGGTGTGTTAAGAAATATACCCCAAGAAAGAACCACTGGCTATTTCATACACACATAATGCTCTGATGCAGAACCCACAAGAATGTAGTTGGTAGGTGTGTGGATGTGTGTTGGGGGGGGGGTGCAGGGAATTTAGTGGTTTTGGTGATGGGTATAGGGGTGTGGGGTGTAGGGGCGTGTGTGTGACCGTTTTTCTATGCCTGCCCGTCTGTGTCAGAGCAAGCAAGCGAGTGTTATGTCTTTGATTTAGGATGTCTGTTTCAAGAAACCGCTATTTTTACAACGTGTTAAAGGACAACAAAGTAAACTAATTGTGGGATAGGCTTTTACGACGGGAATTCATAACAATAGTGGGTTTTTAGCGGGTTCTAAAACGGCGAACCCGCTAAAGACCCACTAATTGTAACAAAGTAAACCATCAATTTCTTACCATGCACAACAAAATACGGCAATGAACCAAGGTGATGGGTGTGTGTATGGTGTGAGCAAAGTTGGCGCTGTATCTCGATATTAAAATTGACTTCATTTCTTTGTATCTTTTTCTACGGTAAAATGTACAGCGTTGTCAGGATTATGTCCAGCTACCAGCGCCGTTATCTGGGAATATACGGGTAGTAACAGCAACAAAAGACCCTTTTACTACACTGAGGATGAACTATTGCCCGGATTTACCCAACCGACTGTCATTATAAACGCCGAAGAAGAACGTCAGCTTAACTGTACCTCGTATGAGTCTGCACCAGTCACCTACATCGCGTGGCGTACACCTAGTGGCACACTAGACACCGATAAGTTCATCTCGTCAGATTGTGCGTACGTGTATGAGGAAAGCGCTGTTTCTTCCCAGGTTAGCGTGACCAAGTACGACACGACGAAGTGTGTAAATCTGGTACTTGATTATGACTGGCATCGGGCTCAGATACAGTGCACTGCTACCAATATCGCGGACTTAAGTGGCGTAAATAGTTTAGCTGTTAATGTGTATTTATGCGGTAAGTATATTATTAACATTCTCATTTTTCAATTTTTTAATTTTTTTTTATTCAAAAATTTCAGAATTGTAAATTTTCATGATCATTTTTGAAATCAGTATTAAAAATGCGTCAAAATGAGTACAAACAAGCCAAGTATTGGTTCAGTGGTTTTTAAGAAAGTTCTTGATATTTTGCTGAAATACCTTAGAAATTTGATAGTTAGCATAATGTGCTTACTGTAGAGCGCTATTAAAACATGCAAACAAGAAGAGCCCCATCCACAAAAGTGTAAAGGGTGTTAAGGAAATCATCGATATACATAGTTATATACGAGCAAGTAAACGTGCAAATATGTGTCTCTCAACCCCATTAGCTCAGGTGGTAAAGTGCCGGACTTTGGTACAATTTCATGTTTTCAAAAGCGCTCGATAGTAAGCACATATGCTAACTATCGCGTTTTTACGGTATCTTAAAACTTGGGACTTTTTATGTTGAAGCCTATGGTTAGCATGCATAGCATTTAAGGCACGACGTTTCGTTTGGTGCTTTAGCGATATCGGTGACCCGATATGTACCGATGTATCTTCTATGGTAACGATAGAAGCCTCAATAAACATATCAAAACATTACAATGAGATACAAACGGGGATCATCTTGCAATGCCATTAATTCTCTTTACATTATTATACTATTAAGTAAACATGACGATCTGTCCAGTTTCGCAATTTGTCAAGATCATTATATGCATGTCAAATGTTTTAAAACGACTATGAATCATAGTTTACGTCTCCTTGGGGTTCATGTATCTTCTGACCTCTCTTGGAATGAACATGTGTCCAATGTTACAAAAAAGTCCAATAGACTTATAGGCTTCCTCAGGACTGTTGTTGGTAAACAAAATCAAAACATCCTGCTCACACTTTATCGTTCTCTTGTTTTACCGGTCATAGATTTTTGTTCATCAGTTTGGTTTGTATATCGTAAAAATCACATTAATAATTTGGAACTTATCCAAAGGCGGGCATTAAGATTTATTTTGGGTCAGAGAAGGGGGGATCAATCTTACAGGGAGCGTCTTCAACAACTCAATCTTATGGATCTTAATAACAGGAGGAAATATTTATCTATTTGTTTTGCTTGCCAGTGTATTTCAAATTCAAATTCTTATGTCTTTCATTTCAGCAACTGGACTGTAAACATTTGCTATCTTGACAATTTGCTTTTTAACAATCACATCACCCCAAAAACCGATAGTTTTAAATATACCATCAGTGTCAATTTTCCCCGTCTTTGGAATGCACTTCCGGTGTCCATCAGGGATCAGTTTATTTTATATAAAAATATGAGGCCATTCAAAAGCCACCTTAAAACACATTTTTATTGAAATGACTATGCAAGAGCTGGAGCTGGACTCCTAAATTTTATGTTATTGTTGATGAAATATGTGTAATGTGTAATATGTAACTTATTCTAAATGTGCAATATTTAATACTTAATATTTATGTTTTGAGTTCACTTGTGTCGGTGGGTTGGAGGGGTCACACCCCTTGGGTGATAGTGTTCACGCTCCTGGCTCCTCTTGGCTAGCCTACCGGGACAATCTTTTATAATTTTTATTTTATGACATGCTTTGTATGTGTATTTTTGATGTATTTTAGCCAGTTATGTAAATAAATAAATAAATAAATGAATAGTCACCAATTTGCAACTGCTTAAAGTTCATCTATCACCTTTTACGCATGAAAACCATTGTCGACAGACTTCTAAACTTTTTTACCAATACTTTCAGTTCCATGTGAAGTCAACCTGGAACTCATAGCCTACAACTTCCAAGGTAACCCATACCAAGTTAATCATGGTTCTGGTATATCACTCGAGGCTAATGGGGAGCCTAGGACTTTGTCCTGCATCAATCGTGGAGCGAGAGGACTGGAGTCCAATGATAAGCCTTGGATAGATATCCAAATCAAAGAAGCAGGAAGCAGTGGATATGTTACGTTGACTGAAGCGGATGGAGTGGAGGTAAGACCGTATTAACCCCCTGAGCACTACCTGCCGATCTAACATTATCTCTGATTGGTCAATTACACAATATTTTCACTTTAATCACCAATCAGAAAGGAGCTTTCCAAATAATTCACCCCAATTTTTTTGTGTGGTGAAATTATTCTAACAATGTTTCTGATTGGGCCAATTGTTAATGAAAACTTCTTTTTGACCAATCGGCAGGTAGTTCTCATGGGGTTAAAGTGCAGTGACATGCCGGGCACCACAAGAGAATTTGTGGTGTTATAGTATTAACGTAGGAAAGCTGCGATCCAGGAAAATCGAACTGTTTCAATGCAGTATTCATAAAGGGTATGACGCGTAGTAGCCAATTACATGTCCCGTTACAGCGAATTTTTAATTTAAAAAAGCTAAGAGCGCAATAGGTAAAACCTCGCAATATTAGATTAGAAATTCTTCTGCTGAGAAACTCGTAATTAAAAAAAAATGACAACATTATTGCTGTCTTGCCTGTTTCTTATTAAAACAAGCTCTAGCGCGAATAAGAGTACAGGGACGAACGCGGAAACTTCCACAGTAAACACTCTTGCTTCTGATGTCGGTTCAACTTTAGAAAAGCCCCGCAGGGCTTGTAAGCCTAAATGACTTATAAAAAGAAACCTACTGAATATTCTTCATATTCTCCGCCTTAGCTCGGCAGTCCCGGTCTATACGTCACGCTGCCATTACGGCATACAGTCCTTGATACCCTGACCAAAAACTATGTCCGTACACCTAATAAACTACGGCTTTATCTTACCTACTTAACCACAAGCATGTTTCCATTATATATATGCATATATATTTGTACATATCTGATTTGAATTTAAAGTTAATATAGGACCAAAATGTGAGCGTTCTAGAATCCAAAAGGCCTGTCCTCAAGTTGGTCATAGTACACACATTAGATTCCACTGTATGAAGTTTTATAAAAGAAATTTATATAGAAAATGATTTATTTAAACATATTAAACATCATTATGTCCATTTACAACAGTTGATATACGAAAGGCGGTTATCCGATGATCCACAATACAGTGAGGCTAAGTACGAAAATCTGTGGGAAGTACGCAAGGATATTACTTTGAGCGCCGAAAGCAACTTCAACTTGGAGGGCGCTGTTTTGTCATGTTTTTGCAGAAATCGAGTGTACGGACGTATGTCGGAAGCCCGTCAAGAAGCCACTCTGAGAGTTTTTGGTAAGATGTCGCTATTTGCAGTTTTGTTGATAAATGAATTTTAGTTCTGAAGATGAAGATTGTAAAACGTTGTTTGGTTATTCTGCAACTCTATTACACACTTCATACTGATGGTGTTTATAATAAGAACGTTGCGTTCAAATGTGCGTCAAAGTACAAAATTGATGGAAAAGTGTACATACGAGAAAACCCAGAGTTTTTCGGAACTAGAGATAGATGCCGTTGGTAGCGTCTGGCCAGATGAAGGGGGCCCGGGAAGGGGCTATACCCGGCTACGTGTACATGTATAGACCCGTGACGTCACGCAGACGTCACGGGTCTATTCGATCTGTCGATTAAATGCACTTTTTTGGCCCAGATCTATGCTGTTTCGTATATTTATCAGCGTTTCCAACCCTTTTGAAACTATTCTAAGGCATTCCATGCGCTACAATGTCAAAATTGTGGCTACATCATAGATATCTCGGGCATCTCAGAGCATTACCTGTTTTTTCTTTATTTATAAGGAGTTACTTTAATAAATCACACACAAGAATATAAGTGAATCCCTTTTAAGGGAGCGAAGTGCCCCATTAACTGGCTTCAAAGTATCCCTTTAGCGTTCTGCCTTAGGTTCAAAGGACCTCATACAGTAACTATAATACATTAACTATAATACCAACATTCTATTAGCATTTTCGTTACTTATTTTTCTTATTTGTAGCTATCTGTATACGCAGTTGTACAAAATCGAAAACAGATTAGAAAACTGAAAGATGTGGTGATGAATGTCTTACCAATACCGTAAAACCTCGTCTATAAGCATATATAATGCTTCTGATGAAAGCTAAATTAATGCAGGTGCCATTATGGTGTTTTTAAGCAAATAAATGACACATACGAGCATATACAAACAAGTATTATTGTAAGACCAATCTTTTGTATTGGCATATTTATGCTAGTTTCGTATGAACTTAGCTTAAATCAAAAACACTATATATGCTTGTAGACTTGTTTTACGGTATAATTACCCTTTTTGACAGATACTCCTTTGATTGACGGCAACTTCTTTATGGTGCAAGGATATCCATATAACTTGGACGATGTTAGTAATACCGATGTAGTAGTAGTCACGTACGGTCCATTTTATAGTGAATCGGACAGAAAGAAGAGGGAGGCTGCAGAGATTCTTCAACTTACATGTATAGCTAGAGGAACAAGGTATAATAAATAAGTCGGTTTATTTAACCACATGGACACTACTAGTCATCTAACAGCATTTCTGATTGGTTGATAACTTGAAATGCTCATTTCAATTGCGAATTATGATTGGGCTTTAAACTCTTTATGGTCAAACTTGCATTTGCAGATAATCTTATTAATACCCTCCTTGATTGATTCAAAATTGGATACGATATTCATTTTGGCCAATCGGCAGGTAATTCTCATGATATTAAAGTTTGCCATGCAATACGGTAGGTTACTTACCACTGTTGCATGACTTGCGGCCATTCTCTTTGAAGAAAAAGAAGCAAGCAACAGAAAGAACGAAATAATGCGAACAAACATAAACAACCATGCATCCAATCAATCAACCAGCTAAACCAACCAAATCTCAGTCAACCACCCAACATATGCCCAAGAAAACAAGTAACCAACAACCAAACAACTAACCAACCAATCAATATAGACTTTTTGTTGAGTCATGATTCGCGACTCAAGAAAAATGGATGTGACTCGACTCGACTAAAAGCACTGAAGTAACTTGATTGAGTGTACTTGACTCAACCTGATTTGATAGGGCTAATGACCCCAGACCAACCTGAGTTAAAATGACCGGACTATAAGTCTGTATACGTCAACCAACCAAGAAAACAAAACAATGCACACACTATAATAGTCTGTATACCTTCCTCGAGTCAGTAATTTAGATATTGTTTTTAATTTTATCTAAAATGTAATGATGAGAAGTATATAAAAGTATACATTTTCAAAAAGGAAATGATGCACGGGATCCCGCTAGCATAACAGATTCCTTCAAAAAGTAACATTTTTTTGAGAAAGTCTCAAAATTTGATTATACTTACTGACTCGTGGACTACTAGTATATAACAACAACTAAGCACTAACTTCTTGCTGCTGCTGTTTTTTGTCTACTTCGTTATTATTAGACCAGCAGTTGATATCACGTGGCGGTTAGACGGCGACATAATATCAGATGAATACATTGAGGTCTCCATTGAGAACAGCATCTTGAATATCGGAGCTGGACAGCAGCTTGTAGATACTATCAGCACGTTGACCTTCGAGGAAGTATTGCGTGAATTTCATTATAAGAATGTGACTTGCGAAGCCGCATCTGGTAGCGGTGGGCTGATTGTGCGATCAGCCAGGATTATCGTCCTATGTAAGTATGCGCTACAGGTATAATTATTTTAATGAAGTGTAATTAAGTCTTCTTCTGTTTTAGCTGTTCGTGATTTCAGGCTGCAGCGTTTCGTGATGGTTTTGCAATCGCTTTCAAAGGTCTTAATCATACACGGCTTGAATACCTTTGTACACAATTATTAGTATAGGCAACAAAATTTGAATATTATTTTTCGCCCCTAATATGTGACCGTACACCACGAATGAGCCGTAAATGTCCTCAATTGTATTCTGAGTTACAGTGTAAAATGGGCATGAAGGTCATATTCATAGGTATTTCAATTTGGTGCTACGTGTATCTCATTAAATGAGGTACACGTAGCACCAAATTGAGGTACCTATGAATACGACCTTCATGCCCATTTTACACTGTAACTCAGAATACAATTGAGGACATTTACGGCTCATTCGTGCTGTACGGTCACATATTTCACTTTGTTAATTACAAATACGTATATCCTATGGTTGGCAAACTTTAACAATCAAATATGAATGTTGCCCAATATTTTAGACTGTTGATATTTGACACAAATTCTACATTAATTTTCCTCTGTAGCGCCACCCGATACACCATTGGAACTTGAAGGAGAATACGTTGTACAAGAAGGCGAACGAGTCACGTTAGAATGTGAAGCAGTGAATGGCTACCCGGCAGGAATGTTCCAATGGAGGGATGTTAAGAGAGGTGTCATCCTTGCGGCAGACAGACACGAAATAGAGTTACTGGAAAATTATCGTTTTGAACAAGAAAGCTATTTCAGGTAATGTGTGCATCTTATCACTTTCATATTGTATTTCGTTTCACATTCATAATGTTCATTTGGAGAAAGCTTAAGTAGTTATGTACAGAAAAAATATTAATTGAAAATAATAAACCAAACCCAGCCTAAAGCGTGTTTTCTTTAACCGTTTTACCTTTGACCTTTTCTTTGTTTTATATTCAGTTTCGTTGCATCTAAGGAAGACAACGGGAGAGTGATATCATGTGAATTTTTGCAAGATCATGATGAATATGGATTTACCGCTTTGACGACGACTCAATCAATTGAAGTCAGTGTCAATTGTAAGTTATTACAAAATTTTCAATATTACACTAATTTTGCCCATGCAGAATCAATGTGTTTAAAGATGCGCAGGGCAATATTTGGTCAATTTCCCCCATTTTTTTTTGCAAAATGAATCCTTGACAGGTTACCACAAACTGTACTTTTTCGCATAGGATTCTCCGACTCCATCAGTCTTACTTTGTGGAGGAACGTCTTTAATTTCCTGGTCATTTGTCGGATTGTAACTGTAAGCACGGATTTTTTAATTCTCCCTGCACGGATTGTTTCATGTTATTCGCACTGCACGGACGTGCCAGGAGGCACATTAAAATAGCCCCTGGTCGTAAGTTGTAAAAATTGACATTTGCTGAATCATAACTATAATTCTGGTTTTATTATTGTCATAATCATTATATATTTCTTTCAGATTGTCCATCAACCTCGGCTCAACTTACCGGATGTCCAAACTCACCTATTCTCCCTGGTCAACCAATCACCATTGCATGTCAATCAGGCATTACAGACCCGGCATCATATCTGGCATACCTCGTCGACGACGTCGAGCTACCACCTTCCCCGCCAACTTCAACGGTCGAGATGGGTTACGGTCACGTGACAACTCAACATTTAACCCGCGCATTCAGCGCATCGGACAGTGGCGTCAAAGTTCAGTGTTGTCATAGGACAGTCGTTGATGGCATGGCTTGTCCTGGATTTTGCAGTGATGATTGTTCCATCAACGTACAGGATGGTAAGTTTAAGGGTAGATGCGGTATTTTGGTCGAAGCAGCCACTGTCTAAATCAATATATTATTGAAAAATAACAAAAATTGTTGTTGTTTCAGCCCTCTTTACAACATAACTCAAGAACCACAGGACTTACAAAAGTATATCTGTGATATTTGAATTCTTCTATACACTCGCTATGAAATGATCAATGCAATTTTTGCCAAAGCTCACTACCATTGGCAAGATGCTGTGAACTACCAAATCGCAACAGTTTAAAATAGCTGCTATCCTTAAACAGTGTAATTGTCCCGGGATCCAAATATTAAAAGTGGAAAACCGTCTGTATTTAATTGTATGAAAAAGAAGCTCACATATTAAGACATAACTTGACATTAAGTCCCGGCATAAGTTCAAAAATTATTTCATTTAACAAAAATATTTCTGCTTATTTCCCCATTTGCAGAAATTCCAATTCCACCTGGCCAAGGTAAGTACATAGTTAACAAACTGTTCTTTATACACACACAATTTTCTCAAGATAGTATTAATATTAAAGGTCACATTCAATGTGAACTTAAAGGGCAGGTCTATAGCAAAAACAACATATCATTGGCAAGCTAATATTATAAGGACAATGAAAATGACTCCTTTTTTGAGAAAATAAGACGTTTAAAATCGAACGAGACAGATTTGGCCTAGAAAACCGGTGACGTCATGAAATGAGATGTGCCCGCTGTGAGAAAAGGGACTATAAACGCTCTCAATGGACAGAACGTATACTGTTGTTGTTCACAGAAAAAAATTCCAAATTAAGTATTACATATTTCATGGTTTTTAATCATATGGATAAAATCAGCCGCTTCTTTTTTATATATTAGACAATTGTGATATTACAATTCATATGTATATCAATATCATGAGAAATATTAGGCCTAAAAAATAAATACACAATTTGAGCTTAGAATTTTATCTGAGACTAGCATATAAACCGTGTTAGTCCACAAACTCATGTATCTGATTTCCCTGTATATTGCAATGCTATAGTTTCAGTTGGATTAAATGTTACAAAGCAAACGCATAGTAACAATTACTGTGTGGGCTTTGTTCCCGAAAGAGAACAATACCGTGCATATTGTTATGCAGCATTGTTATGGTAAGTAATAGTACAACTCATTGTTGCTAATGTCAAACTTGTCAAAGTGATTGTGATTGTATGATGAGAGCACGATAAAGTGTCCGCTTCATTTACCTACGTCATCAGTCAAACGGGGGAGAACATGTACGCTTCAAACGGCGGAAGAACACGTACGAGGCTGAACTTTACCCACACAATTTCTCCTTTTTCAGGAGAAATACACACAAAAAATTGCAACAAGTGTCAACTTGTAATGTAATAATTATTATCTTCGAATAGAGATAAACTTGTTTTGCTATAGACCTGCCCTTTAAAGATTAAGTTCAGGTATGCATTTTAGGTGATAAAAATCAGATATAACAAAAACGTTAGTTGCTGCTGAATTTGTTGAACCTGTATGATTTTAAATTCAAACCAACATTCTCATTACCAGGGTGCCGTTGGGTTCGTATAAGGTTGACATTGGAGAATATCAATGGTAACAATGCCGCGTGGGAGGAGGCTTATGAGAATCGGCTTTCGTCTGAATATCAATACCTCACATCAAGGTTGATAGATGTTGTAAGTATAGACATATATATATATATAGTATTTTGAATATAATGTAACAACATGAAGGTGTGCTTTTACATTGGCAATCAACTTATATAGGTTATAATTATAAGATATGTAAGATTTAGCCAATTTTTGTTCTTTATAGCTCATTTTTGAACATTTTCGTCAAAGTTTGCCCCCTCTGAAAAAGTGCTGGCTACGCAACGATCAGGAGGAGTGAGTTGAAACCCAGGGTTGATACAATCCAGGAAGTAGTCCTAAGCGTTTACATTCAGTCATCATCAATGAGTTAACGAAATTCTGTTTCCAAATACACAGTTCAAACAAGTGTACGATGTGTTGCCAGACCACAGAAGCACTGTGATACCTATAATCCGTCGCGCACCAGAAGACCTCATTCAAGTAATGATAGGACTAGAGTTCCATTACCCATATGGAAGTTCCCTTCCTGCAATACGCCAGGCTCTGACCAGAAATCTTGATGTGAATGGCGTCATCAGAGTTGATCAAGATTATGGTTACGCATTTGATGTTCTTCCAGAGAGCATTGGCGAAGAATGTAAGTGTTTATTTTTTTAAAGATCAAAATCAGATTTAAAGAATTTTCGATTTGTCGAAAGTGAAGAAACTTACTATTTTCTATCAGACAGTTTCGTCAGTGAACCACTGACTTTTTCTAAGCTTGCTGTTATTGTGATGATTCAATAACTGATGACTGGCGGGGGATAACCATATGCGTTACAAATATAATGTACGAAAAAATCGCTGGCGGGAAATTATGTCACTTCCGGTATCGATGTTGGTCTTGCTATAGCAGTCTCCAACTGTGGATCATAAAAGTGACGTAGATTGTAGATCCCCTCGTCTCCGTTCATAACTCCTCGTCCTTCCTTCTGATCTGAATTGATTCTTTGATACATCTTGTTTTTCTATCACTCTCTTTGTGTAAGATTTTTAACTCCTCCAATTGAAAAATCAAAAACATTTGGTAATTCGTTAATTACCAAACCTAATGAACCTGTTTCAAGTTCAATATTAGTAAATGTACCGTTAATGTTAATAACTGTGTCGCTGCTTGATATTCGAGGCACAGTATCATCGCCCCGATATCTTCATGGCAGAAATCGCCATGGTATGTTGAATCTACCGCCACGCATGGCCATTTTGTATCGACCTGTTTAATAGTTTTGAGTCGCATAATGGCCCGAAGGACATCTGACTAAGGCTACTGACAATTACCCCGATTAGCTCGGTGACTGACCTCGCTGTGTGTCAGTAGAGCATGGTCGACCATAGGTCATATTCTTTTAGACTACCTCCATGATTGGCCTATACACTGCGCTATATAATTCGGCACATATAAATCAGAATTATTGTCAGTTTTTGACTCAAGACGCAAGCTACTGTCTCAAGACGCAAGCTAACGACTATCATATCTGTTCAAAATATATATTCAAGTGCAAGGAACCACATCTGGTTTCTTTATACGAAATCATTTACGGGAGATATTCATCTTTTTCTACCCCGGTATCCAAAGATTTTCGTCTCATATCAAACTCGTGCATAGCAAATTCACGTGTATCGATCCCGGGTATTTATTTTAGTATCACTACTGACAAAGTAATTATCAGCCAGGCGATGTCGGTGTGCGAGGTAACAAAACAAATCAACGATTTACTTTATTTTAGTGAAGATGATAGCGATATAAAGCACCAAATTTATTACTTTGCATTTCTATTCCTGTTCCAGTTCATAATTGTTTCTGTTGTTGTTAATGGTGTCCTTCTTCTTCTCTTCTTCTAAGTTATTCCAAACAAACAAACAAACAAACAAATAAACACCTCAAAAAACAACTACACACCCAAATAAACAAACGAATATAATACTTCTACGACGATAATTTGGTTTCTCCGCTCTTTTACCTTCAGGTGTATGCCCGCAGACTTTCTGCCTTCGTGGGCCTTCGTGCGTGCCAAGTGAAGAAGATTATTCAAGTTCTTGCCAGTGAGTAAGCCCTTCTATGAGTAAATATATCTTTGATGCCCTTGAGGCATAAACTCAGTGCGAATGTGGGGAGGGGCGGTCCCCTCGTCAGAATAGTGAAAGAAGAAGACAAAAATGATGATCGTTTAGGAAATTTTGACAAAACAATTGCTAAATTTTCCAACTCCGAGGTTTGGACCCCTCTTTCAAAAACCTGGATCCGTTCCTGCATCTGTTCCAAAAATGTGACATTTCTTTGGGGCTTGTGATAAAATAACCACGTCTTCGTTTCATCATCAAAATAAATAAATAAATAATAGCCGATAATGAAACATTACATTTTCATTTTGCTCTTATAGATGCCCGAACAATTATGCGCCACCACGATGTGAACCAATTGAACGTAAGTACAAACACATCACATAATACGCACATACACACCTATTCTTTGTAAATATCTGCACCTACTAAAGTCGGTAATACCGAACAAGTGTTTTAACACTTATATCCTACTACCCCCTCTATAGTAGCTTACGTCTTCGCAGCGTTAACCGTTTTAAAAACGGTTAACGTTACGAGGACGTAAGCTAGAGCGGGTAGTAGGTAAAACGGTTAACGCTACGAGCACGTAAGCTATAGAGGGGGTAGTAGGGTATAAGACTTCATTTTTCGCCGTTTAACGAGGTTCCGTAGCGAGGACGTGTGTTTAGGTCCTCGTTAAGCACAAGGTCCTCGGTGTGTCAGTGTGTTGTTATGTTGGAGTCCTCGGAAATAATGCAGCACCAACGCACCCCAACACACCAACATGTAATAAAGAGTATACACACCTATATATACACACCCCACATATGAACGATTCGGTCGAACTACCTTAATGTTGCATTCTTCACGTTCAATCAGAATAGGGAAAGTTTATTTTATGTGATATTCTTTCACGAATTAAAATGTATTAAAATGTTCATTTTGTTACAGCGCCTCCAAACCCGACAAGAGGGCCAGAGCCAGGTATGTCTTGATAGTTTTGTATTTTTTGAATTTAGCCCGGGACATGTGTAAAACAATGTGTTCTCCTGAACAAGTAAGTTGACTGTCTGAACACGATATGCCATACGGTATCTTCCCGGTTTGATCTTGATAAATCTGTTCTAATAGTTTTGTTTTGAATATTTTAAAACTATAACCATAGAAAATACTCTTGTCCTATATTATTCTATATAGGGAGTTTAAGAACATGCGCATTTCTGAACATGATCTTGATGTATTTAATGATAATCGATTCATAACTGCCGTGGCAAGATTACGATGTTCTTGTCATTGCCTTCAAGTCGAGACAGGACGGAGAGAAAATGTGCCTTATGATGAACGTGTTTGTTTTTTATGCGACGAAGAAGAAGTTGAAGATGAATTGCACTTTCTCCTAAAATGCAGCTTCTTCGATGATCTTAGAGCAAAATATTTCTCCTCCTGTTTGGACTCGAGGCCAACAAAGGCAAATTTCATTCGTTTTATGACTTCATCAAATGAACACACTTTAAAAGAACTTACTTCATACTGCCATTATGCACTGCTTACCAGATACAGTATTGAAAAAAATGACGAACTTTGTTTGTATGTGTTTCTAAAATTGGTAAATATTGTAATCATTGATTTTATAGATGTGAAAAGGGCCGGTGGCCTATATTTACAATGTAATAAAACTCTCCTTTTGGGGAGGCGGAACTGAACTGAACTCTTGTCCTAGTTCTAACACTGGCTATAACTTTAACCCTAACCATATTTCAAGTCCAAACCCCAGTTTCTACCGTCATGCTGACATCTTAAGTTCAAGCCAAACTATTTCTTGCACCCACGCATACCAAAATGACAACTCCTCCATTTTATCTTCCTTATTTCTCTATCTACTACTATTTACCAATCTTATTTTGCAGGAGTTACATACGCTCGTCTTGTGTTCATTTTAAGTGAGATAGATGACAGACCTGTTTTCTGGGATCCTATTTATGACGATTTCTATTCAAATGAAGCCCGAAGTGTCAGAGATGGCCTACAATTAGTGGTAAGGATGATACTGTGAGCCCTGTGCTAAAAAAAAAATTGTGAGAAAAATATAAGCCTTTACAGGTACACCTGATATGTCGTCATCTGACGTCACATAGCGTTTAGATGTTTAGATATCACGGGTCTACCCACAAAGACTTATGGGATTTATCGAAAATGTCAATTGGCCTTTTCTGTAAATCCCAGAAGCATTTGCGAGTACACCTGAGAACTCATCATTTGACATCACGCCGACTTGCAATTCGCAATAATGATGTTCGATAAACGATGTGCGTGACGTCCAATGACGAGTTCTCAGGTATACTCGCAAAGACTTCGGATTTACCGAAAAGGTCAATTGGTCATAAGAATGTGATATCGGCATTCAAAATTCACAATGCATTGTGGTACTGTCTGAACTCTGACCTATCGGGAAAATTCAAATTATTTTAATCATCTCCTCCATCATGTCCATGTCAATCTTGTGTTTTTCGTGCATTTTTATATCACAAAATGTGTTTTGTTTGTTGAAAGAGATACCTACAATACTTACTTCCTTATACTTTACTTTCAACATGTGTCACACATCGACAATTCAAGCTGCTTGAATTTGTTGTGATGAAAGTCAGTTTAATCTTTTAGAAATTGTTTATCGCCAGCACGGGCGGAGAAGATAGGAGTTCAGATATGAACTTACATTCGAGTATACTTACTGTATCTTTATCTTTTTTTACTTTAATTAACTTTACTTTACTTATACTTACTTTCTTAATCCCTTACTCAGCTATATCAAGCATTGAGCCGTACGTTCCCATGTCTGCAGAAAGTGGTAGTAGCCGACCTGTTTGAAATGTACGGTAGAAACCTCGCAGTTATTGCTGGTTTTGAATTTTACTACGATTGCGGTAACTCGATTAATGCGATAAGGAATGCGTTTATTCAGAGTGTTGATGTAGACGGGAAGATTGATGGATCGACGTATGAGCTCAGACAAGATTTCATCTTTGACATTGGTCTGGAAGGTATGCCTGGTTTTGCTGTAAACCCTCTCCACATGGGTGTGACTGCAGACACAAGTTTCAAATTTTATTTTAAAAAAATCAATAATTTCAGAATTGTAAATTGTCATGACAATATTTGGAATTAGCATGAAAAATGCTTTAAAATGAGTACAAACAAGCCTAGTATTGGTTCAGTGAATAGTCATCTCAAACTTGGGACTTTTTATGTTGAAGCGCGTATGGCCACGCATTGTCAGCTAGGGTTGACCCGTTAGGTATGCGTGCACAAACCGGCCTCACTTTAGTGCGGCCACCGCATCCTGGCCCATTCAAATATGGTATAGATATTTACAAAACAAATGGTAGGTATTAAAATAAATCATACAGTATTTACTCAAGTGGCATTGATACCGGCATACCAGCACCAACTGGTTCCACAGTACCATCCATGGTGAAGCCATGGGGCTGCAGCGGTCAGAGTGGGGCCAAGTGGCGTTAGGACGCATGTATCAATAATCTGTACTAAAGTAAATACTGCATGATTTGTTTTGTAAATAATCATTTCTTTTGTAAATATCTGCACTAAATTTAAGTAGGGCCACATTGAGGTGGCTCTAGTAGTGTGAGGCCAGTTTGTGCACTCATACCCAAATATCAGGTGAAACACCTGATTTGAAATGCCGGTGAATATACCCTTCCACTGATTTTCAAACCGATTCAAACTGATCTCCGTAATCTAAAAAGTACTTCATATTGTAAAATATCTGTTTACAGAGGTTTGTAGCCCATACTTTTCATGCGCAAATGGAGGAGTCTGTGAGCCGAGCAAGGAAGAATATTCAAACTCATGCAGGTAAGTCCATGTGAAGTATTTGAAATCCACACTTCCCCTCACAGAGGAGTATGAATTCCAACTGTAATGAACAATTTAGGCAGCTTCATTTGAATTTCATACACCCTCTGAGAAAGATTGACACTGAACCTTCCATAAAGAGATGGTGACTTTGTTTCAAGAGAGTTGGTGCTCATTCCATTTTGAAATTCATACTCCCCCAGTCATGCCAGTGGGGGATATTTTCAGAATCCTCACAGGGGGAGTAGAAATGGATTCACCCAATAGGCCTGAAACATGAAGGGGATGCTTTCAACCCGGGCTTTCAACTTTTGACTTTGCTTTTCTTGTTATTTGTCATGCATCACCTGTTTTCACCGAAAAAAGATTTTATACATAATAGTCAGGCGGCATTTGATAACATATTATGACTACTTCAAAACTTTGACTAACTTTGATTTTATAAAGTTCCTTTTAAAGTTCTAATTCACTCAAATGTAATTCTGTTCAATTCTGTTTGTAAATAGATGTCCACCAGATTACACAGGGTCCCGGTGCGAAAGAATAGTAATTGGTAAGTGCACTTTAGCTGAAAAGTAAACCATGTCAGTTTTTATTTGATCAATTTCTGAGGCGTCATGATACATTGTACTGCATAATAATTGTTTGTACAGTATATAAGAATATCATTATTTTGTTCTTTTTATATTAGTTGATAGGCCAACACAAAGACCACCACGACCAACAGAAGAAAGAGAACCAGAACCCCAAAGAGGTAAGACTTGATATGAGTAGTAATTCATGTGAACTACCTGCCGATTGGCCAAAATGAATATTGTGTCCAATTTTGAACCAATCAAGGAGGGTATTAATAAGCATACTGCAGTTACTGTCCGTTTTCCTATACACAATACACAGTGCTCTCACCATTGACACGCGACCTTTGCAAATAGTGTATGTTAGAAGTATAGGCATTTGCTTAGTTAACATCACTGTGTGGAAAATAACCGGCCAATATTTAAAGTATTCTCCAAACTTCTAGCAAATACATTTCTCTAACATGACCTAAAATTACAGCTAGGTTAGATGTTCAGAAATATTCGCACTTTGAGTGAGGGCAAGGTATAGCTAGCTCATAGCTATAGCCAACTCCCCGTGTTAATTGAATGGAGATTTGACCGAAAATATTGGTAACGGACCGCTCACTTCTGAAGGATGACACAAAAAAACGGTACAAGCTACATTTAAAGTATTCTCTGAAATTCTAGAAAATATAGTTTTGTAACATGTCCTAAATTTTTAGCTAATTTAGGTGTTTGGAAGTGTTCGCACTTTTGTGTTTTAGGAAGGATATGTAAACGACAGATAACACCAAAATATATGAAGAAATTATTTCCAAACCGTGTTAAGTCAACAATCATTATGTTGCTCATTTTCAAGAATGCTGGTTAACAATGAGCAGACCATTGTCTCATTTCGTGAACAAAGGCCCACATACTATTGTTACCTTGCGTTTCCTTTATAATCGGTTACCGAACTGAAACTATAATACCAGCTCATTGCGATACCGCACAGATAAAACAGACACATGTGCACAACCAGAGAAGATCTGATTTAATCAGTTAAGCTGTTTTCAATGAGTGTTATCTTGGTTTAATAGCTTTTAATGGGGTTTAAGTCCTGCAAAGGTCGTGGTGAATTCTACTGTAGACATGACTGCATCATGGATCATCTGCAAATGCACGTTTGACCGTAAAAAGTTTAAAGCCTAGTCATAATTTGCAATTAAAATGAGCATTTCAAGTTTATCAGCCAATCAGAAATGCTGTTAGATGACCAGTAGTGTCGAGGGGGTTAAAGAAAATCTCAGAGATTTTATTCATCTATAGGAATCCTTGTAATGCTTACAAATCAGTGCAGTGAAATAGATTTATTAAAATAAAGAAAATGTTTGATTCTTGAATAACAAGGAAAGAAATCAAGTCTTCAGTATGATTTACACTTTTGTTTATTTCCCCTTTTCCAGATTACATAACCATCATCATAGTTGCATCAGTAATGGCTGCCGTCATTTTGATTGGCGTCATCGTTTGCGTATCGCTATGGTGTTGTCGCCCGACAACCAGGAGAACACATTATGTAGAAAGACATGCCCACCGAGTCCACACTCATAATCACCGGGCCAGGGGAGGTAGAGGGCGTCCTGTTAGGACTTCATACGATCGTAATTATGACAGGAAATCAAGACTTATATATTAAAAATGTTCGGAGTTTTATATAATATCTGTTTATTTATGGCTTTGGACTTTGCTGATTCACGTTTTCGGTAAATCCCATAAGCCTTTGCGGGTAGACCTGGGATGTCGTCATTCGGACGATATGCCGATGTGCATATTGTTATCGAACAGCGTTACTGCGAATTTGACAGCCATGAAGTGCGCGCAGTTATTTAATGATGTTCGCACTGGCGACGATAATAGCTAGGGACAACGATGGCTGAAAATATTAAAAAAGATTTCACAAAAAGTAACACGGTCGATACAACTAATACAAATGCAAAAATATTAATCGTATATTCACAATATTTTATGAAAGAGAGCGGGTGTTTTATGTGGGCGCATTTAGATACCCCATGCGTCCAATTTTGTTCATTATTATGTTTTGATGGATCCAAGTGTGTGAAAATATTGGATCCAAAACATAATAATGATAAAATTGATGCTTTACGCTAATATTTATTGGTCTCGCTATGAGTTTTAAAATATTGGACTCGACTACGTCTCGTCCAATATTTTAAAACTCATAGCTCGACCAATAAATATGGGCTCAATCGATCCAATTTTATATCAATATTAATAATAAATAAATAAAAAACCGAATTTAAAAGTTGCAGCATTGTTTTTAATCCAGCGCCAAGATAATGGCGGGTTTACATGCCACAATGCTTGCGTCAGTTAATAACCAGTGATCATAAGTGCATTACTTTTGAATTCATTTTTTTTCCTTAAATAAAATGCGGCTGTTTTGTTAATATTGAACAAAATTAGGCGAAGGGTTATTATAATGCGAGTAAATAAATCGGCTTTCTTTCTATATAATGTTAAAGTATTATGAATACGATTCAAGTTTTGAAGCTATATGCGTATTTATAACTGCTGCGTTACCCCGGTACTTTTGGTGAGGTCTATTAACCCCGTGAGAACTACCTGCCGATTGGCTAAAATGAATATTGTGTCCAATTTTGAACCAATCAAGGAGGGTATTAATAAGATCGTCTGCAAATGCAAGTTTGACCATAAATACTTTAAAGCCTTGTCATAATTGGCAATTGAATTGAGCATTTCAAGTCATCATCCAATCAGAAATGCTGTTAGATGACCAGTGTGTCCAGGGGGTTAATATAGATGGTGGAATTCTGTAAAAACTGTGTTTAGCAATTGAACACATTTCTTGCCTTCACTTTGCAAACATGGTTAGTAACTAAACATTACATAAATTCGTAAACATTAATGTTACATGGCAAAACAGTAGGCCTATCCATCAATACTCTAAACATAAATATATTGATTTTACAAAAAAAGGTCAGAATGTGTTTAGAAAAGTGTTCAAATGCTATTAAGGCCAAAAAAAAAAGGTTTGTCTCAAAGCTCACGAGAAATTTAAAACAAATGCGAAATGCGATTTTTTTTATTCCCGACTTTTTCATGGTATTTTGAGAAAATGCCTGATTTTCGCCGATTTTTTTCTGGAAAAAACTAACAAAATTTTTTTTTTCGAAATAAAAAAATTTCCGCATTTCTTTTTTGTCAAATCGTTTTTTTTTTTTTGCCTAATAACAATGTTTTGCATCCAGTGCAAATTATCGGATTCCTGATGTACATAATATAAGTAACTAGGTGATATAGGTAGATATATTGTAAACGATATATAGTGGGAGTATGTTATCCTTAGTTTTTAGATGATATGGGTTCATTCAGCTTGACAGACAAAATATTCAAATTCAGCATCCCCAAAACAAGGGCCGAATGCCTCTGAAGTCATAATGTATACATTTTCTCTTAAATTTAAATTTTGTAAACAAAATGTAAATAGGTTTACTGCAACAACAGCACCTATGGTAATGATAACTTGTGTAAATTACTATAGTATAGAGTATAGTATAGGTTTTGAGAAAATTTTTTTTACACCAATACTTCTATTTACTTATCCTATACGCAATATTTTTTTAGTTTTTGTTTGCTTTTGTTTTCATTTCAGTATTCGGCCTTTTCACTTAAAAATAATGTTTCTTGGAACAAGACAATGCGAGATGATTTTATATCATTTAAAAAAATTTATAAACGTTTAATACAAATTGTTTAATACATACGCTTGTCGCTTGGATATAATAATTGTACATGTGACTTTTTCTGTAAAATATAATTGTGATAAAGTAGTAAAACACAAGCACCAATGCAATCGTCGATGTCATTATTGTTTTATACAGCCTACTTTTCTTTTTGTGAAAAAAATGTATTCTTCAATACGAAAGGTCAAAATGTTCAAAATGGTTCGCTTGTCCTATTTATATTAGACCATTTTATTTTATCATCCCTCTAATCAAATGGTCTATGCTCTAATCTCTCTGACCATGGAAGCAACTAATAGACATTACTTCCATGCTCTGACCATGGATGGAAACGCCACCTAGCCCTATCCTGTTCTGATCCAACAGCTACAAATCTTCAATCGACCAGGCCTGTCTTCAACTGCACCTGAGAACCACGCCACCCATGAAAAATGCCCGATTAGGCCTACTCCCTTTTTTAAAAATCATACCCGATTACCCTCATTTTTTAGGTGCTGTTAGTCCGTTACCCAATGACCCTCCTTTTTTTGGTCGCGGCTACCCAATGACCCCCTTTTTCTAGAATTGCATCATCAAAATGCCACAATATAATGCGGAAACTGTCAAATTCTCTTATTTTAGCAAATTTGTATTGGAAATTTGAAAAATGTTCTACCCAATCAGGCCCGTACGCAGGATTTTGTTTGGGGGGGGCTGATTTTGAAAAAGTGGACCATTTTTGTGAAAAGTGGGCTTTCTTTCCAAAATTTTGACATTTTTTGACGAAAAACCTGTAAAAACCTCGATTTTTTGGCTAGCTACGCTCGCAATTGTACACTTTGACAAATTTGGGGGCACCCCCCTTGCGTACGGGCCTGTTATATTAACCCAATGACCCCTTTTTCGACCTAATGATGTCTTAATTTTTGTGAAAAAAATATATTCTTCAATACGAAAGGTCAAATTTTTTCAAAAAGGTTCGATAGTGTTATTTAGACCATTATCATCCCTCTAATCCCTGACCATGGAAACGCCACCTAGCCCTATCCTGTTCTGATCCAACAGCTATAAATCTTCAACCAACCAGGCCTGTCTTCAACACCTGAGAACAACGCCACCCATGAAAATGCCCTTTTATATAGACGAATCCAATTTCTCGCATTCCTACACCTCAATGGCAGCTATAGCTGGGTCCCCGTCGGCTCCATCTCACCTAAAATGTGAAATGATGCGGCCTTGGAGGGTATTTTAAACTGCATTCTATCCGTGTTACACGTAGACAAAAGACTGATGACAGTTTACAACACAAAAGAAATCTAACATCGAATTTTAAGCGGCTTTAATCCACCCAGTTGGGCAGTCACAACATCAGTTTGGTGCTGCGGGGACCCAATAATGGCCGACCAAATCCTGCCCATGACTAGGCTCGTTGGATTCGATATTCGTCTATATGATGAGCAGAGCGGTCACGGAGGATTTTCCGGGCCGGGGTATTCGCTGTCGTAGTGCACGTTATATAATATGGCCGTTGCTAAGTCAACTGGATCACGCTTTCTTTGTTACGAACCACTGATCGAAATGATCACAATACAAAGCCTATGGCATATCAAAATTCGGAACAGGTGTATGGGCCCAGGCTTGGAGCAGTAACCAATGGTACGTGTTACTAACGTGCACTACGACAGCGAATACCCGATGACTCCCTTTTTTAAAAATCATACCCGATGACCCCCCTTTTTTAGGTGCTGCTACCCAATGACCCTCCTTTCTTTTGGTCGCGACTACCCAATGACCTCCTTTTTTCTAGAAGTTGAACTGCATCATCAAAATACCACAAAATAATACAGAAACTTTCAAATTCTCTTTAATAGCAAATTTGTATTGGAAATTTGGAAAATTTGAAATAAAAATAGAATTTTGCAAAATTTTCTACCCGATGACCCCTTTTTTTGTAATGTAATACCTAATGACCCCTTTAAAAAAAATGTTATACCCAATGACCCCCTTTTTCATTTTGTTTGTACCCAATGACCCCCCTTTTTTTTAAAAAAAACAACGTTTTGTACGTACCCGATAGGCCCCTATACTACTTCGCAACGCCGGTAGGCACATACCCGTCACTTCTAAGTTAAATGTTGAGTGCCCACCCCGGGGATTGTTTATGCATGAGCGCAAAGTCTTTTTCTCTGGGCAGAGCTAGTCCTTCAAGAATGACCTCGGCTATGTTTGTTAGGGGTGCTAGCGCTCGGCGAAGCCGAGCAACGAGGCCAAAGGCCGAGTAGCGAGGCCGAAGGCCTTTGCCTCGATATATAGTTTTAAACTTCTCGTACTAGGCAGAGCGAGCGGTCACTGTGTTGTGTTTTATGCATGGAAATGGTATGACTATGAGTTGTTTATCAAAAGGGAGTGCAAAAGCCGTGCTAACGCTAGTCCGAAAGTTGGCTCATAAAGTTCACCCTAACCAGACAGATGTACACCTAACTGCTTTCGGGGAGTTTCTCGGTATAATAGTTTTTAAACTTCTGTCAGCCGAGAGTCATTCTTGAAGGATTAACACTAACCCAACTAGGACTCACTAAAGCTCACTATTAAAACCGCTCTGCGTGCATGGATTCCACGGGACTTGATGACGCAATCAGACCAAGTCAATATACCCAGGGAATCGTTAGCCGGGCCAACGTCACCTGTGTAGCTACATGCTGGGGATCTTCTGCGTGGCATGCGAGGGGTCCGGGTTCGAATCCCGGGGGTGCCAAGTGACTTTCTTCTTCATCTTCTCTCCTTTTTCGTTCCTTCTTTCCCTTCCGATAGCACAAAAACCACGGGTAGGGTTAGGGTTAAGCTATAGGCCTATGCATGTTTTCCCTATATGCCTTCTTAAGGTTAAATACAATTGATTTTCAAGGCTTGATTCCAGAGGGGCGTAAGTTAATAATGGAAACAGCCATGCAGAAAAGAATGAACTCACGCGTACAATAGTGTATCAATCTGAACTAGGGCCACGGACAAACCGCGGCTCGTGAGTCATCCTACACACTAAAAACTACGGGGTTATATTTTCCGTGGTCATTTTGAATTGACCACGTTTGGGGTTGTTTTGACCCTTCAAGGGGGTTGTACTGTTTTAATTTGACCACATTCACGAGGTCATTTTAGCCACGACGAACGTGGTCAAAAACTTAGTGGTCATTTTGCCGATACCGTCGCGCATTGATATCAGTTTCAATCTTCCGCTTTGAAAATCTCAATTCATAAATGAGTTTAAACATGAGCTGCAATTAATGTTTGTTGATTAATAAATAAAACTAATTTTTGACCGAAGTTACCCAATTTGTCAACTTTATAATGACTTGCATGTCGGAACTATTTGCACACACGGTGTGCATCGGCTCACGTGGTCACATCAGCGCCATATTTGTTCTGATTGTGCAGCTCAGCAGATTGTCGTGTGTGCTTGTCTGCATGATGGAATATGAAAAGTTAGTTGAAAAGTGAGACTGCAAGGATGCATAGACCCTTGTCTATGCACGCAGATTCATTCCAATTTCATATGCTGTCGTGGCTGGTGTCTTGGCTGCAGTTGTTATAAGCTTATATCATGTAAGCTTATAATACGTGAACTGTCATAGGCGATGACTGACTGTGTGTGAGTGTGATACACAGATGCATTTTGCAGTTGGCTGTTTATGTAATGCTTTCTCTGTGCAGAAACACACTTATGTCCTGGTGGGACCAGCATGACCATAGGCCTACTAAAAAAATCCAAACAACCCCTAAATGTGGTTATTGAGTAACCCTATAAAACAACCCTTTCAAATGGGTCATTTCATTTGACCCCGAAATGAGGTCATTAAGTAACCCAATAAGGCAACCCTTTTGAAGGGGTCATTTCATTTGACCCCGAAATGTGGTAATTATTTGACCCCAATGGGGTTACTATTTGACCCAAATACGTAGTCATTGCAATGACCCCGACCAATGGGGTCAAAATGACCCCGTTAGTGGTATGGTGTTTAGTTGATAACTATGCTGGGGTCAAAAATGACCCCGTTTGGGTCATTTTTTGACCCCGTAGTTTTAAGTGTGTATAGGCCTATGTTGCAGGGATAGGGAAGGGGCGACCATGATAGGACCATATGGGCTGATGGGGGGGGGGGGGGGATTGTGGGCAGCCGTTTTCGGCAATTTTCCTTTGGATTTTCTAAATTTTCAATTTTTAATATTATTTTGGATGATATCTGTCCTGTCGTGAAATAAATCAAAGCTTCTATAGGCTATAATAGGTCTAGTATGCCTATTTATACCCTGATTATGCTATATATAGGCCTACAACAATAACTACAACAACAGTAACAAAACCAACAACCAATATTTTGTTAATCTAATTTGTAAAAATATATTCATAGGCCGCGCCTATTAGACTAGTAGGCTATAGTCTAAAAATTCCTGAATTATATAATGAAAAAAAAGCGGGTAAAAACAATCAATCGCTGCAGTCAGAAAGAAAGAAACGAACAAAAAAAAAAAAAAAAAGTGAGAGAAAAATAAAATAAAAAGCTATAAAATAAATGGAATGGACCACATAGGGACTCGAACACGTACCAAAGTTTTCCAGCTCAAAACTATAGTAGGGCCTATTATATAGTCGAACGTGAGTCCGACGCGCTAACCGATTGAGCTACTGAGTGACCTGTGAAATCGATTGATCTCAAACTGACTATTATATGGAATAGTGCATACCAGGCTCTTATGATAAACAATCTCATCACCGCTGTAAATGTCGGAGGTATCGATGGCGAAAAACCGATTTTTGCAAAAGTAGCTTAAATTTGGAGTGAAATTCAAATGGTAAAGGGATCGACATACTTTTGAGAAATAATGTAGGCAGTTAGAAATCAAAATTAACGTTCCACAATCCAGATATCGATAATGTAACATAACAGTGTTTTGTGGTACAAGATTCTCGAAAATTGTTCCCAAAAACGGGCTAATAAAATTTAATCGGTACTGTATTTGCTTCTTCCCCATGGCAACATTATTTCTTTGGTCGATTTGTAGTACAATACAAAAAAGGAGAAAACAATCACTCGGCGTGGTTTTATACGGAGCGAATATTTGAAATAAACTGCATGGAACGTGTTTTTGATCTTGTGAACATGGTACGTAAAAATGATTTAAACGAAGGATTTTCAAACGGATTCTAAAAATTTGTATAAACACACAAAAATAATGTTAAGATACATCTATGCACCAACATTTGACTCACTGCGATATTTGATTGCTGAGAAAACGCGGTTTTAGAGAACAACTTTATACGTCTTTTATACGTTTTTTATACGTTTCTTCGTGTAACCATACAACTTTAACGTACCGACACAAAAAACACCATGGAATCTATATCCAAACATTTAAAGAGGCACGTTACACGCCTTCACTGAAATACTTCTCGAGTAAGTTTTTTTTGGAGTTCTTCCTGCGTAGGTATCCTACGTGAATCATAGGAAGAGCAATCATGCACCAACAAAAGTAGAGTAATGGGGGTGAACATGGTTTTATATAAGCAGATTATTGTTATTTTTTTTACCTGAAAACTGCACATTTAAATTAGCTATTTCTTGAAAACAAAATGGAGTAGAAACTTCATTATTTGGTGTTCAAAACACATGTCACAAGGATATTTGAAACATGTTTTAAAACAAAATCATCGTTTAATTCAATACTAAAAAAGAGCCTCGGGGCCCACGGTATAGGCCTTTTTAACATTTTTTTTTCTTTCTGGAAGTTAAAACTCGGTCTTTACTATAGTGTCAGAGGGCATATGGCATGGTTTTTTTCATTTTTTCTTTCAATTGGATGGAAAATAGGTTGGCTTTGGAGCAAAGCTAGGTCGTACCCGTTAATGCGTTCATCAAAAATCGACTATGGCACGTATCTTAAACAGTATGCCTAGGGCCTACTTTTAATGTCAAATGCCATCCCAAATAGGCCCCTATGTCGGTGACTGGAGTCAATTTTTTTATGGCCTCCCTATCGCGGGCAAAATGTTTCTACAACACCCCCCCATCTTGAGTTGAAAATTTTTATGACCCCTCCCTTCCACCTACACAGACTCAAGACAAATTATTCATCGCGGAGAAAGTGCGCGGGGCCTCGTGTTTAAATTTTTATCGTAAGCATGGTAAGTGTAAAGAATAACAGAGCGCATAAAATATATAAAAATAGATTACACGCACATTTTGATTGTGAAGTTGAAGAATGCGCCGAACATTTTCAGTCACCAGCAATTTCAGTCAATAACGCCCCTATTTTGGGTGTTAACAAGTTATAACCCCCCCTATTTTTGGTTTAAAATTCTATGACCCCCTACCCCCGTCTATTTAGGATCCCCTTCCGAAGAAAATGACAGCCTCCTATCCCCAAAAGATGTTAGAATCACGAACAAACAATATATCCCCGCATAAATCCGCCAATATTTATCTTTTTGTAGCGACAAAAAACAAAACAAAAAACAAAAAACACCATGGAATTTACATCCAAATATTTAGACATAAACATTACACGCACTGAAAATGATCGTACATGTAAAAAATTACTCTTTTTTTTTTTTCTTCCTACGTAGGTATCCTACGTGAATCATAGGAAGAGCAGTATAAACGAACACAAGCAGAGCACACACAAATGGGTGTATTAATGCAGCCGTCAAAGGGAATCTTGACCCTACCCTCCTCAAGACTTCACCATGTCATTGGTGAAAATGTGTCTAATCTTTAACGTACTGGACAAAACCATATGGTGAATCTTGACCCAATGAGTTTTCAGATGCTGTGAATCTTCAACCAAATATATGATTGTAAAAGTGAATCTTTGACTAATCTTGACCCCCGTGTGGATTGTTATATATGCTTTTACATAGAACCAGCATTCACAGATCAGGTGAATCTTGACCTAATAATTTTTTTCTTGTGGTGAATCTTGAACTAATATTTTTGGACAGAAGGTGAATCTTTGCCTAAAAATAATTTTTGAAGGGTGAATCAAGGTGAACCCCTTGAGGAGGGTAGGTTCAAGACTCACTTTGACGGCTGCATAAGGGTAGACGAGGTATTGTTGGTCGAAGCAACCTAAAAATCGATTTTCATTATCTAGATTAATATATTATTGAAAAATAACACCTTCATGTTTTGTAAAAGTTCATTCTACAAATCGTATACTTTGCAAACTTGCTTAATTTATTAATAATAATGAGTTATGTACGTTTTACAAAAGTGTTGTTGTTTCAGCCCTCTTTACAACGTAACTCAAGAACCGCAGCACCTATAAAAGTATAATGTGATATTTTAATTCTTCTACACACTCGCTATGAATTGAGCAAATCAGTTTTTGCCAAAGCTAACTACCATTCGTAAGATGCTGTGAACTACCAAATCACAACAGGTTAAAATAATTAATAACCTTAATATACGCCGCCGATGATAGTACTATGAGAAATAATTGGGAACCGTTCACAAACACTTGTTATGGGGGGGGGGGCTGATGCTAAAAGAAGGGGGTTAAAAGTTTTGACCCTCCTTGGGGTTAGGCCTACACATAATACTTGCACCAGATATGCTCAGTTCCCCTTGTTGTTTGCCCCCTAACCCCACATTTTTCGTCGTGTTTCCCCCAAAGATCCCCCTTTTCCTCCAAAGAACCCCTAAATTCGCCACATTTTCTTGTTCCCGGCTCTAATTTTGACTCCCAAGACCCTTGTCGTGGTAATTTCTGTTACATGACCCAAATCCTTATAAAATCATCAAGTACGAGACCTCATCTTTGAAGATCTTGTATCGAAGCAGGGAACTTCTATTATTATCGGGAATTGCCTGTCACACATGATCGCACACAAGGTCGTAGGCAATTGGCCGGACCTCATCTGCCCAGAACATATTGACCCAGGTCAGCATACCGCCATATCCTTCCCGACATGCTTAGTAGCCAAGTCCGTAGAAGAGTGGATCCACACACTATGTACACAAATATATACATTTGGCCACATTTTATTATACGATTAATACGAATTTATTAAACATGGTAACAAATATTTTCTAGCAAATTGGTTATAGATGGAACTGGTAGGCATATTATAAATTTGGGATATTAAATATTTTTCTGACCAGCCAGATCTGCGCATGGTCAAAGACGAGTATCGTATCAGACCGATGCAAACTGGCTTAGTCTCCACATCAGCCAGTTTGGTTCCGCCCCTCCACAGGGAGCGTAACCTGTGTAGGAGACTCGGTCGGACCTCATCTCTCCCCATCGATTGTGACCTATAATCCCCGACATTGCTCTTATTACCTCACATCCGCCTGTTCAAAGGTCCCCTATCTTTTAGCATACGCCCGAGAAAGACCACCCTAACCCACTCGATCCACCTGATCCGTTAACCCCCATTAGTGGTCTGCTTGTGTTTGTGTATATTGCTCTTCCTATGATTCACGTAGGATTCCTACGTAGGAAGAACTCCAAAAAATCAGAAAATTTTATGCAGTACCGGTAAGTACTACCTGCAATAAAGGAGTGTAACGTACGACCTTAAATGTTTGGATATAAATTCCATGGTGTTTAAAAAAAAGTCTCTAGAATCAGATTTATAAAGTTTACTTCGAATAGGCCTACTGTTAAATATCAAAAATATCAATTTTTAATCATTTGCCATAAAATGTGTATTAGGCCTACATTGTGAATTTCAAAAAATCAAAATTATTTGATATCAGAAGGACATTCTTCGTATTCAGAATGCAATTCCAAATGTCTGATGTGCTCTAATATCCCACAATAAATAGGGGCCTACTGTCCAAACGTTCATACCCCGTCCTTTAAGTTATTACGCCTCGAGCAAAAGCGTGAGTTTAGGCCACGAATAAAAACCCTGTTTAATAACGGCACGGCCAAGATTTTGCGCTTTATTATTATTATTTTTCACTTTTACTGAAATCATGTAAAATCCGCCGTTTTAGGGCCTGATGCAAACGGGGGGGGGGCTTAAAAGTTTTGACCGGGGGGGTGAAAATTTAATTAACTAGGGATCTATCGGTGTAGACATTTAAAAAAAAGGGGTCATCATTGGCAATGTCAAAAATGGGGTGATTTTGTATGGGAGCGCCCAAAATTTCACATCATTGACAATCAAAAATAGATTCTGTACAAAATAGACAAAACTCATATATTTTGCTCAAAATGTCCGCGACGCATGCCGAAATTTCAATTTTGAGGACTAATTGTTCAAGAAAGGGGGTCATTCAGTGTAGGCTATTGAAGAAAAAAACCCGGGGTCATTGGGTGTAGGTAGGATTTGCCAAAATTACCGGGGTCTTTTCATGGGCACATTACGTATGTCAATATAATGGGAGTGCTCTCCTCGGTTTTTTTGGGGACCCGACTAATCTAAGAATTTGGTCTATTTTGGACAGATGTTGGCCTAACAGAAATTTCCACAAGGGTCTTGGCCGCAAACATTTTAATAGAGCTGAGGAACAAAAATATGGCAAATTTACGGATTCTTTGGTTATGAAAACACGATAAAAATATGGGTTCATGTGAGGAAAAATGAAAACACGGCAAAATACCTATGGAGTCTTTGGGGGCAAAAATGGGGTCTTTGGAACTGAGCATTAAGTGCGGTACAATGATTATGTGGGGGTGGGGGTGGGGATGGGGGGTTGTTAGCAGGTCGAAGAAGAAGAAAATGAGATCTTTTAGTATAAATGGGGATTTCGAAGGGGTTTGTTTCTGCTAATTCTTAACATCACCCGCTTAGCCCAGACCTTAATTGAAGGTCTTTTGATAGACATGGGGTGTTCAAAAATACCGAATTGGAAATTCGGAAGTAAACAGAGTATCAATTGTCAAAAGGGCAAATTTAAAGCGTTGCTATATATTTATTCTGTGGTGTCAAGATCTCTCGTATAGGTTAAAACATCTTAATTTTAATGTCTTTTCCCACATTTTTGGGTTCTTTATAATAAAGTCATTATTCTTGCTTGCGGGCGGCAGATAGAATTATACTTTAACCATTTTAAAAGCATCAAGTCGATTGTATCAGTGACTGGGGTGGGCTCATGCGCTTATTAAAATGGAATTCTTCTTCGCCCGTATTATCATTTATAGTGGTATGTGCCCTTAAGTTTATTAGCCAGACGATTTGCAATCTCGAATATTCTTCCGCATATTTCATATTAAACTTAAAAACTCAAAATATCGATTTACTAAAGTGGTCATTAATTTTGAAAAATAAAACTTTAATATCATAATTATTTAAAAAACCATATATCAAAGCCAATTTTGTGAAAAATTTGCAATTTATATGGCACTTGATTTTGTTTAGTTACAGCTTACACTTGTTTACAACATGTGTTGTTCGGCCCAGCAGGTTCGCATGTGTTTCAATACGGAGGAGTTTGTTTTCATTTTTATCAAAACGGAAATGCGATCTTTTGAGACGGTTTTATGCATTCTTCCATTTAGTAAATACTTCTTATAGATTGTGTGGTTGAGTATGGGTCTCATGGGATCGTTTTTGACCAAGAGACGCAAAAAACAAAGCATGTATTCTGTTGAATAGTGGTAAGCTTATAATTATTTTTAAGCTTATTCACTTGCTGCACATGTATGATGTACATGAAGTTACTCGTGTACTTTGAAAATATTCAATGACAATGCTGATGATTAATGCATAAATACTTGATACTACTGCACATTTGATCCATGACACTATGACTGTTGCCAGTCACTGACTAAACTACAGAAACACCCCGGTCATCAACACAAAAATACATTAATAACTTGTCAATGTCATGCTTGTGTTTTTTTGTGCATTTGTTAAATCAGTAAATACAAATGCTGTTGAACTTATTATTCTGATTCTCGCTGGTTGACTGACTACAGTTGACGGACCGTTTCAAAGATGTTGCGTACAACATGGATTGCACTTGTGTTGGGATTTTGGTCATCGTTGTATCTCATTGATGCATTCCTTAAGGTAAAAAACGTCAAACTACATATATTATATGTCTTCAATTGCGGTTCAAATTTATAATCAACAAGTCCAAATTTGTTCGTCGAACCATTGGTGTCTAGTATGGGACAAGAAACTGTACCGTAAGTCGCTGGAACCAATGTTGAATAGTCACTCAATTTTTTTCGTAAAGTTTTCTGCTTGTTTCTATGGCACAGAAAATTGTCAAAAGTTGCGGGGAAAATTTTCAAAAGTTGCCCATTGTGCTACCAAATCACATTTTGTGGAAAAGTATTTAAAATACAACGGTCAACACTAGATTTCAAAAGGAAACATTAATAATATTATTGCTTTTTTAAAAGTTTCTTTCTACAACCATGCCTATCATCTGTCAACATTTTCTGGAGAGGTAACATCCCAGGGGTAACATGATCTACAATGGCAGGGTGTGGACTGGGAGGGGCAGGAGATGTTGGATTTTCTTTGGAAAATAATCTGGGGGGAAAAAGTAAAAGAAGCAAGAAGAGTGATATTTTTTCTTTCTTTAAACGTAATGCTATTAAAATAATGAACATTATAGTCCAACAGATACATTGGTCAGAGGTACGCAGAGTTTCAAGTCCAAAATGGCCTCCAAGTGTCTGTGGCACAGCTTCGCTGGTACACAACGTGTCTCAATCGCTGCTTCATAAGGCTAGGACAGTGCAAGCCACGGATCCTGACAGCTTGGTTCACACTAGGGGCATGGTTTGGTGTGTTACTGATGTTTGTTGGTGTTGTGTTGCTCACTTTGACACTTGTCAAAAGTGTGTCTCAGGAAGAAGGAGAGCCGGCAGTATTGACTCCTGTGGTAAGTTTGTATGTTGCATAAATTTAAATTTTTTTTATTGCATATTACTAGGGACAATTGCAAATTAGACCGATCAAGCTAGATGAATAGATAATCGGGCCGTGTTCTTTACATCATCGTCCCCTGGAATCACTGAAGAATGAAAAGGTCAGATTCATAAACCAGATAATTGAGAAGAGCGTCATGAGAATCGATCTTGTAAATTACCGGTACTTGCTTGCTGCTTTTGTTAATTTGTTATATTTGGTAATAACTTCTAGTCCAGTTACGATTTAAATGTAATTGGTGACCAAACTAATTGGTGGCCACCGCAAATTGCTATTTGAATACACGATCGATCTCGGGGTCATGCTTCTCCGTCCAGGTCTTTGAATTTCATTGGGTAGCTAAGCTTGTCCAGGGTCGCCCAGGCAGCTCTTTCGGGTCTTTAAGGGGGTACTACACCCCTCGATAAATTTGTGTTTATTTTTGCATTTTTCTCAAAAACTAATAACACAATGGTAACAAAAGTTATGTATATTATAGGGGCAAGGAATCCAATTACTACACTGGAATTTCAGTGACCCATGACAAGTGGTTTGTTATTTATGATCAGAAATAAGGTACAGCTAGGATGTACCTCGTTTCCTATCATATATACTGAACCGCTTGTCTTGAGTCATTGAAATTTCAGTGGATTCCTTGCCCCAATAATATACATAACTTTTATTACCAGTGTGTTATTATTTTTTGAGAAAAATGCAAAAATAGTCACAAATTTACCACAGGGGTGTAGTACCCCCTTAACGCAACTCTCCCTGAAATATAAAAACTTGGGTACCGTGCCAGATCTGCAACAGGGTTGTCAACTCTCACACATTCAGTGTGAGATGCCTGGTTAGCCACTATTCCCCCCCCCTCCCCGGGTTAGATAAAAGGGGCTAATTAACCAACCTTTAAATCCTGCCTATTCCTTTTACTGTCCACAGATGCCTGGAGTGAACCTTCCTGTGAGTGAGCTAGGCTATTTCTTCCCAGTTCTCCTTGTTAGTGGAATATGGCATGAATTAGGACATGCTATAGCAGCCGTCAGGTATGTATAGAGTGCATGAGCAGGTTTTGTACATATTGCGATTTCTGCAGAATGCTGTACATACCTAATTGTCACTAATTAATATAACCTGTGGATTACCACATAGTATTTTTCCAAGCGCAAGTAGCAACAAGATAAAAAGATTTACATAATGTTGACCCTCTATAATACAACAATGCCAAAGGATATAGACACAAACTGTTTAGTTACCAGCTATTTGTCATTATGTCATCCCCTTCCTGCAAAACACACCATAATTGTGTTTAGAGGATGAGTTTTTCAAACTGTGGAGGTGTGTGCTACATGTCCACATTACAAACTGTGGAGCCTGATCGCAACCGTGTAGCTCCACAGAGACTTTGGAGATAGCTTCAAAAACAGTATCTCTGAGCCATGGAAGGAGGGAGGATATAGCACCTCCCATTTTGTGATACTGAGACCTCCACAGTAAGTCTATTATGCAGATTTGTGTGTGTAAAACTCCACGTTTAGAATGTGGATGTATGAAACCCCATGGTAGGAAAATCACAAAAACTCCACACTGGGGGGGGGGGGTTACAAGAGTGGGGTGTCTGTTATTTTACGGTGAAGTCCAATTTTAATCTCTCTTCTGTATGCTGTCCTTTCAGGGAGCAGGTTCGAGTTAACGGTTTTGGAATCTTCCTAATGGTGGTGTACCCAGGTGCATTTGTAGATCTTCACACGGATCACCTCAGGCCGTATCAGCAGCTAGCCAACTCCGGATATACTGTGCAGGAATATGGCACAATTTTGTATTGGTGTTATTTGCCATAGCTGTGTTATTAACACTCCCGTATTTGTTGAGTCCAGTGTATGTGACGGGAGCTGGAGTGGTTATAACAAATGTTGTCAAGGTAAGTATTTTGTCATCATCCAGCAGTGGCTCCGGAACCAGGGGAGGGGGGGGGAGTAGGGGGCTGGGGGTCTATTTGCCATAGATGTGTTATTAACTCCCCCTATCTGTTGAGTCCAGTGTATGTGACAGGTGCGGGAGTGGTTATTACAAATGTTGTCAAGGTAAGTATTTGTCATGTCATCATCCACCTACAGGAGCACGGTGGTGCAGCAGTACGGGCTCTGCCGAGCTTGTGTTAGGCACTTAGGGAATGCACTTTACCTCACTTGCCTTTCTCTACCCAGGAGTGAAATAGGGAGCTGTTATGAATATTGCCCATTGAGCGCCGCCCAGAGGTATGCGGATGCATTGGGCATTGTTTGGCAGCTCATATATTCTAACAACAGCGGAATAAATGTCTACATTTAAACCAAATTGGGTACAATGTAAAGGAGACCGAGATTTTCAAAATGTTAAATAGATTGAGGATATGGTGTATTAATTATAGTCAATATTATATTTCATTATAAAGAGTATAATGGCACCATTCAATTACATTTATAGTGTACTTATGCAAGATGGTAGGTCAAATTATAAAATTGGCTGTGCAACATTTACGAGAGAATAAAATCATTACATGTTCAATTCGCCGGCTGATCCGCCATGAGCTGTTATGGCGTGTGGTGGTGAGCCAACGACATGTAATCGTTAGTGCACGCTGGTTCGAATCCGAGCGGTTCTGATTGTTATATCTCCTTT